>NC_053025.1:20771631-20945431 GCF_003073215.2 Triticum urartu
GATCTTCCACCAAGTAAACCAACTAGCATCGACTATAAGGAGTAATCAACACTACTAGCAACCCATAGGTACCAATCTGAGGTTTTGAGACAAAGATTGGATACAAGAGATGAACTAGGGTTTGAGATGAGATGGTGCTGGTGAAGATGTTGATGGAGATTGACCCCCTCCCAATGAGAGGATCGATGGTGATGATTTCCCCCTCCCAGAGGGATGCTTCCCCGGCAGAACAACTCCGCCGGAGCCCTTGATTGGTTCCGCCAAAGGTTCCGCCTCGTGGCGGCGGTGTTTCATCTCGCAAGCTTGCTTATGATTTTTTCCAGGGCAAAAGACTTCATATAGCCAAAGATGGGCACCTGAGGCCTGCCAGGGGGCCCACGAGATAGGGGGCGCGCCTAGGGGGTAGGGCGCGCCCCCACCCTCGTGGATGGTGGGTGGCCCCCCTCTGGTGCTTCCTTCGCCCAATATTTTTATATATTCCAAAAATGACTCCCATGGAGTTTCAGGACTTTTGGAGTTGTGTAGAGTAGGTCTCTAATATTTACTCCTTTTCCAGCCCAGAATTCCAGCTGCCGACATTCTCCCTCTTTGTGCAAACCTTGTAAAATAAGAGAGAATAGGCATAAGTTGTGACATAATGTGTAATAAAAGCCCACAATGCAATAAATATCGATATAAAAGCATGATGCAAAATGGACGTATCACCCACCAGGGCGCGCCTGGGGGCCCAGGCGCGCCTGGTGGGTTGTGCCACCTCGGGTGCCACCAGACCGCCTCTTTACTCTATAAATACCCCAATATTCCAAAAACCCTAGGGGAGTCGACGAAAATCTATTCCAGCCACCGCAGAGTCCAGAACCACCAGATCCAATCTAGACACCATCACGAAGGGGTTCACCACTTCCATTGGTGCCTCTCCGATGATGCGTGAGTATTTCTTTGTAGACCTTCGGGTCCATAGTTAGTATCTAGATGGCTTCCTCTCTCTTGTTTAATTCTCAACACAATGGTCTCTTGGAGATCCATATGATGTAACTCTTTTGCGGTGTGTTTGATGGGATCTGATGGACTTTGAGTTTATGATCAGATCTATCTCTTTTTATCCATGAAAGTTATTTGAGTTTCTTTGATCTCTTATATGCATGATTGCTTATAGCCTCATATTTCTTCTCCGATATTTGGGTTTTGTTTGGCTAATACGTCTCCAATGTATCTATAATTTTTGATTGCTCCATGCTATATTATCTACTGTTTTGGACATTATTGGGCCTTATTAACCACTTTTATATTATTTTTGGGACTAACCTATTAACCGGAGGCCCATCTCAGAATTGCTGTTTTTTTGCCTATTTTAGGGTTTCGAAGAAAAGGAATATCAAACGGAGTCCAAACGGAATGAAACCTTCGGGAACGTGATTTTCTCACCGAACATGATCCAGGGAACTTGGACCCTACGTCAAGAAACAAAGGAGGAGGCCACGAGGTAGGGGACGCACCTACCCCCCCTAGGCGCGCCCTCCACCCTCGTGGGCCCCCTGTTGCTCCATCGACGTACTCCTTCCTCCTATATATACCTACGTACCCCCAAACGATCAGATATGGAGCCAAAGCCCTAATTCCACCGTCGCAACTTTCTGTATCCACGAGATCCCATCTTGGGGCCTATTCCGGAGCTCCGCCGGAGGGGGTATCCATCATGGAGGGCTTCTACATCATCACCATAGCCCCTCCGACGAAGTGTGAGTAGTTCACCTCAGACCTACGGGTCCATAGTTATTATCTAGGTGGCTTCTTCTCTCTTTTTGGATCTCAATACAATGTTCTCCCCCTCTCTTGTGGAGAACTATTCGATGTAATCTTCTTTTTGCGGTGTGTTTGTTGAGACTGATGAATTGTGGGTTTATGATCAAGTCTATCTATGAACAATATTTGAATCTTCTCTAAATTCTTTTATGTATGATTGGTTATCTTTGCAAGTCTCTTCGAATTATCAGTTTGGTTTGGCCTACTAGATTGATCTTTCTTGCAATGGGAGAAGTGCTTAGCTTTGGGTTCAATCTTGCAGTGTCCTTTCCCAGTGACAGTAGGGGCAGCAAGGCACGTATTGTATTGTTGCCATCGAGGATAACAAGATGGGGTTTTCATCATATTGCATGAGTTTATCCCTCTACATCATGTCATCTTGCTTAAGGCGTTACTCTATTTTCATGAACTTAATACTCTAGATGCATGCTAGATAGCGGTCGATGAGTGGAGTAATAGTAGTAGATGCAGGCAAGAGTCGGTCTACTTGTCTCGGACGTGATGCCTATATACATGATCATACCTAGATATTCTCATAACTATGCTCAATTCTGTCAATTGCTCAACGGTAATTCGTTCACCCACCGTAGAATACTTATGCTCTTGAGAGAAGCCACTGGTGAAACCTATGGCCCTCGGGTCTATCTTCATCATATTAATCTTCCAATACTTAGTTATTTCCTTTGCTTTTATTTTACTTTGCATCTCTATCATAAAAATACCAAAAATATTATCTTATCATATCTATCATATCTCACTCTCGTAAGTGGCCGTGTAGGGATTAACAACCCCTTATCGCGTTGGTTGCGAGGATTTATTTGTTTTGTGCAGGTATGAGGTACTCGCGCATAGCCTCCTACTGGATTGATACCTTGGTTCTCAAAAAACTGAGGGAAATACTTATGCTACTTTGCTGCATCATCCCTTCCTCCACGAGGAAAAACCAACGTAGTGCTCAAGAGGTAGCATTGGCCAACTTGATCTATTTATCTTGCAATGGGAAGAGGTGCTTTGTAGTGGGTTCAATCTTATGGTGCTTGATCCCAGTGACAGAAGGGGAACCGACACGTATGTATCGTTGCTACTAAGGATAACAAGATGGGGTCCATTTGTAAATAAGTAGATCTTGTCTACATCATGTCATCGTTCTTATTGCATTACTCCGTTTCTCCATGAACTTAATACACTAGATGCATGCTGGATAGCGATCGATGTGTGGAGTAATAGTAGTAGATGCAGGCAGGAGTTGGTCTACTAATCTTGGACGTGATGCCTATATAATGATCATTGCCTGGATATCGTCATGATCATTTGAAGTTCTATCAATTGCCCAACGGTAATTCGTTTACCCACCATTTGCTATTTTTCTCGAGAGAAGCCACTAGTGAAAACTATGGCCCCCGGGTCTCTTCTTTAATATATTTGCCTTTGCAATCTATTTTCCTTTGCTTTTATTTCCAGATCTATTAAACCAAAAATACAAAAATACCTTGCTGCAATTTATTCTTATTTATTTTATTTGGTGTTCGATCTATCAATCTACTACAATTTATTCACGTTTGTTTGCCAATTTCTGGCGTCATTACCCGAAAGGGATTGACAACCCCTTTAATACATCGGGTTGCGAGTATTTGTTATTTGTGTGCAGGTCCGTTTATGTTTCATTGCTTGGTTCTCCTACTGGTTCGATAACCTTGGTTTCATCACTAAGGGAAATACCTACCATCGTTGTGCTGCGTCATCCCTTCCTCTTTAGGGAAATACCGACGTAGCTTCAAGGCGCCATCAAAAGGAATTTCTGGCGCCATTGCCGGGGAGGATCTTCAACATATACCAGGTTCCTAATTACAAATATCATCTCCTCGCAATTTACATTATTTGCCATATGCCTCTTGTTTTCCTCGCCCCCACTTCACAAAAATTTGTCGTTTTATTCGCCCTCTTTTTCATTCGCCGTTTTCTTGCAGGATCTGTTTTTGTGTGCAACCTTGTTTGCCATTATTATCGTCATGGATAGTTCTTCCTCTATTGCGTGTACTCCCGAGAACGAGGTTCTCAACTTTAAACAAGAAAATTTAAAAGATGCTTGCTATAGAATTTTAAATGCTCATAATAGATCTATTCGTAAGCAATCTACCGTTATTCTTCTTCATTGCTTTTATGTGGGCATCACCACTTGGTATAGATTCGTCCTTGATACGATTACCGGTGGAAATTTCTTGATGTGTCCCTCTCTTGATGCTTTCAATGCTATGGGAAATTTAGTGGGTTCACCACTTGTTATGGTTAATGAAACAACTTTGACTCTTGAGCATGTTATGGAAAGATTAGATGCTATTGAAAATAAAATTCTTACTGAAGAACATATTGAAAACTTGGATAAAAATATGCATAATTTTGCTACTAAGATTGGGTCAAAAGCGGCAGGAGTTTTTAAGTTGTTAAAGGAAAAGGGGACCGTAATCCATGAAAGAATTGAAGAAAGTCCGTCTCGGATTGATAAACTAGAAGAAATCTTTAGTAATTTGAGGATGGATTTTGCTTCTACTAAAACTATTGAAAAAACTCCCGTAAATATTGGCAAGACTACTCAAGTTACTAAGAACAAGGGTGCAACTTCTAGTAATAGTAAAGAGGATCTTAAGATGATTAGCATCCACCCGGATTTTGTTGAAGTTATAAGAGTTCCCTTTGGCAAGAATGAATTCTTTAAAATTGTTCCTAGGAGTATTGTCATTGGAAATCTTTATGATAAATCTTTTAAGAATTCTAAGTGTTTGATTGAAGAGTTAAACAAAGATGACAAAACTTAGATCCTTGCTTTATGCCTAGCTAAGGGCGTAAAACTATAGCGCTTGTTGGGAGGCAACCCAATAAATAAAATTTAGTTTTTCTTTTTGCTTTCTGTTCTTGAGTGTTAGCACAATTATGCTACTATTATGGTTGTGTTTTTTGTGTTTTAATTAGTGTTTGTGCCAAGTAATGCCTTTAGGATCTTCTTGGGAGATAGTTGTTTGATCGTGCTGAAAAAATAGAAACTTTTGCGATCGCGAAAATAATTTTCATTTTTAACCAGAGAGCTATAAAATAACAAATCCTTTTGCTATAGATTAATATACAAATTTCCCAGGTCGTCCTAATATTTCAGCGTTTTTGGAGTTACAGAAGTATTCGAAAGATCCAGATTTCTACAAACTGTTCTATTTTTCACAGATTTTGTTTTCTTTGCATTGTGTGCTTGTTTTGATGATTCTATGGTTTTCTTTGATGAGTTTTTGCCATAGAAAACTTGGAATAAAGTAGATATAATGCAAGAACAAAATGTGAATTGGTTTACTACAACACTTATAGTAGCGATTTGCTTTCTTATACTAACGGATCTCACGAAGGCTTGTGTTGAGCTTTATGTGATTGAAGTTTTCAAGTTGGGTAATCTTACGATGGATGAAGGAATAAGGAGTAAGAAGAGCCTAACTTGGGGATGGCCCAGCATCCCAAGCTATTATCCAAAGAGAGCAAGCAACTAAGCTTGGGGATGCCCCGAGTGGCATCCCCTCTTTCTTCTAATGACCGTCAGTATTTTACTCGAAGCTATATTTTTATTTGTCACATACTATGTGTTTTGCTTGGAGCGTCCTGTATGATATGAGTCTTTGCTTGTTTTGCTTTGTGTTTTAAGTCTTGAATCCTTGCTGGACACACCTATTTGAGAGAGCCAAAATTATGCCATGACTTGTTAGAATTGCTCTCTATGCTTCACTTAAATTTTTATGAGCTATGGATTTGCTCTAGTACTTCACTTATATCTTTTTGAGCACAGTGTGCATTAGAATTTTTGAATAAATGCTCTCTTGCTTCACCTAGATTTATCTGAGAGTTAGCAAAATTTTCAAGAAATTCTCTCTGGCTTCACTTAAATTAATTTGAGAGAAAGAAATATTATGCTCATGATCTTCACTTGTATTTGTTTGAGCTTATCAAAAGCAACACATGAAAATTAGTCCCAAAGTGATAGGTATCCAAGAAGGATATAATAAAAACTTTCATGAAGATCGTTGGACAAAATAAACTTGATTCTTAGTAATAGTTTTGATTTTTGAGATATGATGATGTGATATGTGAGTCATCTTGATGACTAATTATGTTTTAGTAAGAATATTGGTGTTAAGGTTTGTGATTCCCTATGCAAGCACGAAAGTCAATAGTCATGCAATGAAATTATATCCTAAGATTATGCTTTAGTAAGAATATTGGTGTTAAGGTTTTCAGATATGAAGAAAGCAATAGCAATAAAACACCAATTGACATAGTGCCAAGTGCCACTTGCTGTTTTTTGCATGTTTTTTACATTGCAGATAATCAATACCAAACGGAGTCCAAATGCAACAAAACTTTTTGTGGATTTTCTTGGACCAGAAGACAACCAATGGGCCAAATAAGCACCTGGGGGCTGCTCCGAGGGGAGAACAACCCACTAGGGCCGCCTGGGGGCCCAGGCACGCCCTGGTGGGTTGTGCCCACCTCGGGTGCCCCCCGGACCACCTCTTTACTCTATAAATACCCCAATATTCCAGGAACCCTAGGGGAGTCGACGAAAATCAATTCCTATCGTCGCATAGTCCAGAACCACCAGATCCAATCTAGACACCATCACGGAGGGGTTCGCCACTTCCATTGGTGCCTCTCCAATGATGCGTGAGTAGTTCTTTGTAGACCTTCAGGTCCGTAGTTAGTAGCTAGATGGCTTCCTCTCTCTCGTTTGATTCTCAATACAATGGCCTCTTGGAGATCCATATGATGTAACTCTTTTGCGGTGTGTTTGTTGGGATCCGATGAACTTTGAGTTTATGATCAAATCTATCTCTTTTTATCCATGAAAGTTATTTGAGTTTCTTTGATCTATTATATGCATGATTGCTTATAGCCTCGTATTTCTTCTCCAATATTTGGGTTTTGTTTGGCCAGCTTGATCTATTATCTTGCAATGGGAAGAGGTGCTTTGTAGTGGGTTCAATCTTACGGTGCTTGACCCCGGTGACAGAAGGGGAACTGACACATATGTATCATTGCTACTACATAAGGATAAAATGATGGAGTCTATTTCTACATAAATAGATCCTGTCTACATCACGTCATCGTTCTTATTGCATTACTCTGTTTCTCCATGAACTTAATACACTAGATGCATGCTGGATAGCGGTCGATGTGTGGAGTAATAGTAGTAGATGCAGGCAGGAGTAGGTCTACTAATCTTGGACGTGATGCCTATATAATGATCATTGCCTGGATATCGTCATGATTATTTTAAGTTCTCTCAATTGCCCAACAGTAATTGGTTTACTCACCATTTGCTATTTTTCTTGAGAGAAGCCACTAGTGAAACCTACGGCCCCCGGGTCTCTTTCTCATATTATTTGCCTTTGTGATCTATTTTCCTTTGTTTTTATTTTCAGATCTATTAAACCAAAAATACAAAAATACCTTGCTGCAATTTATTCTTATTTATTTTATTTGGCATTAGATCTATCAATCTACTACAATTTGTTCACGTCCGTTTGCCAATTTCTGGCGTCGTTACCCGAAAGGGATTGACAACCCCTTTAATACGTCGGGTTGCGAGTATTTGTTATTTATGTGTAGGTGCCATTTATGTGTTGTTGCTTGGTTCTCCTACTGGTTCGATAACCTTGGTTTCATCACTCAGGGAAATACCTACTGCTGCCATGCTGCATCATCCCTTGCTCTTTGGGGAAATACCGACGTAGCTTCAAGCCGCTATCAACCTCCTTTCTTAGGGACACAATGAACATGACTTACCCATCTACTATCATCTAGGATAGATTATACCTGCTTCCAGAAGTTTTAATATTTCCGTTCTTACCACTTCCTTCATCTTCGGATTTAACTAACATTGGTGATCAACAACAGGTAATCATCAAGAGTATATCCAATAGCAGCTCGATGCTTCCTTAGAACTTTCAATAATCTTTCTTCTTCATGTTCTGAAAGGCTAGCACACTAATAATAACAGGATATATATTCTTCTCATCAATATAAGCATATTTCAAATTATCCGGCAATTGTTTTAATTCAAACACAGGATCACCTTTAGGTGGAGGAGGACCTCCTAGAGTTTCAATAGGAAAGTTGTGTTTAAGCAGAGGACGTTGTTCAAAGAAAATCTTATCTATTTCGTTTCTTTCATGCATATGTAAATCATTTTCATGGTCTAGCAAATATTGTTCTAGAGGATCAGTAGGAGGCACAACAATAGAAGCAAGACCAATTATTTCATCCTTACTAGAAAATTCTTTTTCATGAAGCTTTCTGCTAAACTTGAAAAAATTAAACTCATGAGACTCATCACCAAAGCTAACATCACAGTTTGTTTCTCAAAATGTATTTTTGCATTAACGGTGTTCAAGAAAGGTCTACCAAAGATAATGGGACAAAAATCATCTTGTGGGGAACCAAGAACAAGAAAATCAGTAGGGTATTTTATTTTCCCACACAAGACTTCAACATCTCTAACAATCCCAAGTGGTGTGATGGTGTCTCTATTAGCAAGTTTAATAGTGGCATCTATTTCTTCTATTTCAGCGGGTGCTATGTCATTCATAATTTCTTGATATAAGGTATAGGGAATAGCACTCACGCTGGCACCTATGTCACATAAACCATGATAACAATGATCTCCTATTTTAACTGAGACAACATGCATGCCAACAATGGGTCTATGTTTTTCCTCTTTATTAGGTTTGGCAATTCTAGTAGCTTTATTACAGAAGTAAATAGCATGCCCATCTATATTTTCTTCCAGGAGATCATTAACCATAGCAACACTAGGTTCTACTTTGATTTGTTCATCGGGTTTGGGTGTTCTAATATAACTTTTGTTAACCACAGTTGAAAGTTTAGCATGTTCCTTTATCCTAATAGGGAAAGGTGGTTTCTCAATATAAGCAGTAGGAACAACATTATAAAGTATATTTTCCTCTTTAGCTATTTCTGGTTCTTTAATTTCTTCTTTAATAGGTGGGTGATATTTAAACCACTTCTCCTTAGGGAGATCAACATGAGTAGCAAATGATTCACAAAAGGAGGCTACTATCTCAGAGTCAAGTTTATATTTAGTGCTAAACTTTTGAAAAGCATCGGTATTCATAAAAGATATAACACAATCATACTTAAGCTTAATAACTGACTCTTTACCTTCGTCGAGTTCCCAATCTTTAGAGTTGCGTTTAATTCTTTCCAAAAGATCCCACCAGAATTCAATAGTCTTCTTCATTAAAGAACCAGTACAAGAAGTATCAAGCATGGATTGATCATCACGAGAAAGCCGAGCATAAAAATTCTGAATAATAATTTCTCTTGAGAGCTCATGATTGGGGCATGAATATAACATTGACTTAAGGCTCCCCCAAGCTAGAGTGATACTTTCTCCTTCACGAGGCCAAAAATTATATATGTAATTCCGATCACGATGAACTAGATGCATAGGATAAATTTTTTTGGTGGAACTCAAATTTCAATCAATTCCAATTCCAAGATCTAATATCATCGCAGAGCCTATACCATGCCAATGCTTTTCCCTTCAAAGATAAAGGGAAAACCTTCTTCTTAACTTCATCTCCAGGTAAACCTGCAAGCTTAAACAATCCACAAATTTGTTCCACATATATCAAGTGCATATCAGGATGTTCGGTTCCATCTCCTGCATAAGGATTACCTAGCAGTTGTTCTATCATACCCGAAGGAATTTCATATTCAATATTTTTAGTAGGTGTAGTAGGTTGAGGTGTAGCTAATTTTGGTTCTGGTCGAGGTGAAGATACCCCAAACAAACCCCTCAAAGGATTGTTTTCCATAGTAACAAGTGACAGTAAATTTCAGCATGCTATATAAATGTTTCCTTACCAATTTCCACTTACCAAAGGCACTTCACTCCCCGGCAATAGCGCCATAAAATAGCCTTGATGACCCACAAGTATATGGGATCAATTGTAGCTCTTTCCGATAAGTAAGAGTGTCGAACCCAACGAGGAGCAGAAGGAAATAACAAGTGGTTTTCAGCAAGGTAATGTCTGCAAGTGCTGAAATTGTAAGTGACAGAGTAGTTTGGTAATAAAATATTTTGTAACGAGCAAGTAATGAAAATAGTAATAGAAGTGCAGAAAGGTAGCCCAATCCTTTTGAGGCAAAGGACAGGCCAAAACAGTCTCTTATAATAAGCAAAGCGTTCTTGAGGGTGCACGGGAATTTCATCTAGTCACTTTCATCATGTTGATTCGATTTGTTTTCGCTACTTTGATAATTTGATATGTGGGTGGACCGGTGCTTAGGTGTTGTTCTTACTTGAACAAACCTCATACTTATGATTAACCCCCTCACAAGCATCCACGACTATGAGAAAAGTATTAAGGATAAATCCTAACCATAGCATTAAACTTTGGGATCCAATCGGTCCCTTACGGAATAGTGCATAAACTAGGGTTTAAGCTTCGGTCACTCTCGCAACCCATCATCTAATAACTACTCCATAATGCGTTCCATTAGGCCCAAATATGTTGAAGTGTCATGTAGTCAACGTTCACATGACACCACTAAGGAAATCACAACATACATACTATCAAAATATCGAACACATATCAAGTTCACATGATTACTTGCAACATGATTTCTCACATGACCTCAAGAACAAAAGTAACTACTCACAAGTGATAAACATGCTCAAGATCAGAGGGGTATTAAATAGCATAATGGATCTGAACATATAATCTTCCACCAAATAAACCATATAGTAATCAACTACAAGATGTAATCAACACTACTAGACACCCACGAGCACCAATCTATAGTTACGATACAAAGATTGAACACAAGAGATGAACTAGGGTTTGAGAGGAGATGGTGCTATTGAAGATGTTGATGGAGATTGCCCTCCCCAATATGGAAGAGTTGTTGGTGATGATGATGACGATGATTTCCCCTTCGGGAGGGAAGTTCCCCCGGTGGAATCGCTCCCCCGGAGGGCAAAAGTGCTCCTGCCCAAGTTCCGCCTCAAGACGGCGGCGCTCCGTCCCGAAAGTCCTCTCCTTATTTTTTTCTAGGTCAAAATAACTTATATACCAGAAGATGGGCACCGGAGGTGGGCTGACAGGAGCACAACCCACCAGGGTGTGCTTGGGCTCCCTAGCGTGCCCAGGTGGGTTGTGCCCACCTGGTGGGCCCCCTCTGGTACCTATTGGCTCCAATATTCCTTATATATTCCATAAAAATCTCCGTAAAGTTTCAGCTTGTTTGGAGTTGTGTAGAATAGGTGGCTTGACATAGATTTTCCAAGTCCAGATTTCCAGCTGCCAGAATTCTCCCTCTTTGTGTGTACCTTGCATATTATGAGAGAAAAGGCATTAGAATTACTCCAAAGCATTATTATGCATAAAAACATCATAAATAACAGTAGAGAAACATGATGCAAAATGGACGTATCAGCAAGCATCATGTGGCAAGGAAAGATCTAGGCACATATGTCCAGTTGAATATGGGTAGCATGAGTTATTATTGTTGACATCACCGTTGAGGTGAATACATTAGGAGGGGAAACTATAAGCCCCTATCTTTCTACGTGTCCGGTTGAAACATTTTGCTCATGTGTATGCGGTGAGTGTCAGTAATCATAGAAGACTATATGATGGTTGAGTATGTGCACTTGCCTAAAGGCTCCGATACATGACCCTTCCCAAAAAGATGATGAATTGTAGTTGGAAAGTTGACTGAGAACATAGTTTGTTGGTTTCTAATAGAGTTTATGCTTTATACTTCGATAGTGTGATGAATTGTTACTTATTTATGAGAAGTCTATGATAAAAGTTTTATGTTAAAGTTTGTTGCTGTTATAATAATTCACATGATGGTTCTGTGTCCGTATTTTGTTTTTATGGACACCTCTCTCTCTAAGCATGTGGACATGTTTTTCGATTTCGGTTTTCGCTTGAGGACAAGCGAGGTCTAAGCTTGGGGGAGTTGATACGACCATTTTGCATCATGTTTTCCTACTATTATTTATGATGTTTTTATGCATAATAATTTTTTTGGAGTAATTCTAATTCCTTTTCTCTCATAATATGCAAGGTACACACAAAGAGGGAGAATTCCGGCAGCTGGAAACCTGGACCTGGAAAAGCTATGTCAGGCCACCTATTCTGCACAACTCCAAACAAGCTAAAACTTTGCGGAGATTTTTTATGTAATATATGAGGAATATTGGAGCCACTAAGTACAAGAGGGGGCCCACCAGGTGGGCACAACCCACTTGGGCGCGCTAGGGAGCCCATGCGCGCACTGGTGGGTTGTGCTCCCCTCGGCCCACCTCTGGTGCCCATCTTGTGGTATATAAGTCATTTTGACCTAGAAAAAATAAGGAGAGGACTTTCAGGACGGAGCGCCGCCGTCTCGAGGCAAAACTTGGGCAGGAGCAATTTTGCCCTCCGGCAGAGCAATTCCGCCGGGGGAACTTCCCTCCCGGAGGGGGAAATCATTGTCATCATCATCACCAACAACCCTCCCATCTTGGGGAGGGCAATCTACATCAACATCTTCAAAATCACCATCTCCTCTCAAACCCTAGTTCATCTCTTGTGTTCAATCTTTGTACCGGAACTATAGGTCGGTGCTTGTGGATGACTAGTAGTGTTGATTACATCTTGTAGTTGATTACTGTATGGTCTATTTGGTGGAAGATTATATGTTCAGATCCATTATGCTATTTAATACCCATATGATCTTGAGCATGTTTATCACTTGTGAGTAGTTACTTTTGTTCTTGAGGTCACGGGTGAAATCATGTTGCAAGTAATCATGTGAACTTGATATGTGTTCGATATTTTGATAGTATGCATGTTTTGATTTCCTTAGTGGTGTCATGTGAACGCCGACTACACTGACACTTCACCATATTTGGGCCTAAGGGAATGCATTGTGGAGTAGTTATTAGAAGATGGGTTGCGAGAGTGACAGAAGCTTAAACCCTAGTTTATGCGCTATTCCGTAAGGGACCAATTGGATCCAAAAGTTTAATGCTATTGTTAGAATTTATTCTTAATACTTTTCTCGTAGTTGCGGATGCTTGCGAGGGGGTTAATCATAAGTAGGAGGTTTGTTCAAATAAGAACAGCACCTAAGAACCGGTCCACCCACATACCAAATTATCAAAGTAGCGAACACCAATCGAATCAACATGATGAAAGTGACTAGATGAAATTCCCGTGCACCCTCAAGAACGCTTTGCTTATTATAAGAGACCGTTTTGGCCTATCCTTTGCCTCAAAAGGATTGGGCTACCTTGCTGCACTTTTTGTTACTATTATCATTATTTGCTCGTTACAAAATATCTTGCTATCAAACTACTCTGTTACTTAAAATTTCAGTACTTGCAGACATTACCTTGCTGAAAACCACTTGTCATTTCCTTCTGCTCCTTGTTGGGTTCGACACTCTTACTTATTCAAAAGGCTACAATTGATCCCCTATACTTGTGGGTCATCAGTTGCCAGGCGTGACAGTGCTTTGGACGTCTGCAAAGACCCCAGTTTATTCCCGATTTCCGGGAAAAAATGTGTTCGAACCGATCGACAGGCCGATACAGGATCACGCTAGATGACAAAATACGTCTAGACCAGAAGACAACCAATGGGACGAAGAAGCACCCGGGGGCTGCTCCGAGGGGAGGACAACCCACCAGGGCATGCCTGGGGGCCCATGCGCGCCCTGGTGGGTTGTGCCCACCTCGGGTGCCCCCTAGACCGCCTCTTTACTCTATAAATACCCCAATATTCCAGAAACCCTAGGGGAGTCGACGAAAATCAATTCCAGCCGCCGTAGAGTCCAGAACCACCAGATCCAATCTAGACACCATCACGGAGGGGTTCACCACTTCCATTGGTGCCTCTCTGATGATGCGTGAGTAGTTCTTTGTAGACCTTCGGGTCCGTAGTTAATAGCTAGATGGCTTCCTCTCTCTTGTTTGATTCTCAATATAATGGTCTTTTGGAGATCCATATGATGTAAATCTTTTGCGGTGTGTTTGTTGGGATCTGATGAACTTTGAGTTTATGATCAGATCTATCGCTTTTTATCCATGAAAGTTGTTTGAGTTTCTTTGAACTCTTATATGCATGATTTCTTATAGCCTCGTATTTCTTCTCCGATATTTTGGGTTTTGTTTGGCCAACTTGATCTATTTATCTTGCAATCGGAAGATGTGCTTTGTAGTGGGTTCAATCTTACAGTACTTGACCCTAGTGACAAAACACGTATGTATCGTTGCTACTAAGGATAAAATGATGGGGTCTATTTCTACATAAATAGATCTTGTCTACATCATGTCATCATTCTTATTGCATTACTCTGTTTCTCCATGAACTTAATACACTAGATGCATGCTGGATAGCGGACGATGTGTGGAGTAATAGTAGTAGATGCAGGCAGGAGTCAGTCTACTAATCTTGGACGTGATGCCTATATAATGATCATTGCCTGGATATCGTCATGATTATTTGAAGTTCTATCAATTGCCCAACAGTAATTGGTTTACCCACCGTTTGCTATTTTTCTCGAGAGAAGCCACTAGTGAAACCTATGGCCCCCGGGTCTCTTTCTCATATTATTTGCCTTTGTGATCTATTTTCCTTTGCTTTTATTTTCAGATATATTAAATCAAAATTACAAAAATATCTTGCTGCAATTTATTCTTATTTATTTTATTTGACGTTCGATCTATCAATCTACTACAATTTATTCATGTATGTTTGCCAATTTTTGGCGTCGTTACCCGAAAGGGATTGATAACCCCTTAATACGTCGGGTTGCAAGTATTTGTTATTTGTGTGTAGGTGCCGTTTACGTGTTGTTTCTTGGTTCTCCTACTGGTTCGATAACCTTGGTTTCATCACTGAGGGAAATACCTACCGTCGATGTGCTGCATCATCCCTTCCTCTTTGGGGAAATACCGATGTAGCTTCAAGCCGCTATTAACCTCCTTTCTTAGGGACACAATAAACATGACTTACCCATCTATTATTAGCTATAGGATAGATTATACCTGCTTTCAGAAGTTTTAATATTTCCGTTCTTACCACTTCCTTCATCTTCGGATTTAACCGACGTTGGTGATCAACAACGGGTTTGGCATCAGGTTCCATATTAATCTTGTGCTGACAACTAATGCCCTTTAAATCATCAAGAGTATATCCAATAGCATCTCGATGCTTCCTTAGAACTTTCAATAATCTTTCTTCTTCATGTTCTGAAAGGTTAGCACTAATAATAATAGGATATATATTCTTCTTATCAAGATAAGCATATTTCAAAGTATTCGGCAATTGTTTTAATTCAAACACAGGATCACCTTTAGGTGGAGGAGGACCTCCTAGAGTTTTAATAGGAAAATTGTGTTTAAGCAGAGGACGTTGTTCAAAGAAAATCTTATATATTTCGTTTCTTTCATGCATATGTAAATCATTTTCATGGTCTAGCATATATTGTTCTAGAGGATCAGTAGGAGGCACAACAAAAGAAGCAAGACCAATTATTTCATCCTTACTAGACAATTCTTTTTCATGAAGCTTTCCACTAAACTTGAAAAAAATAAACTCATGAGACTCATCACCAAAGCTAACATCGACCATTTGTTTCTCACAATCTATTTTAGCATTAACGGTGTTCAAGACAGGTCTACCAAAGATAATGGGACAAAAATTATCTTGTGGGGAACCAAGAACAAGAAAATCAGTAGGGTATTTTATTTTCTCACACAAGACTTCAACATCTCTAACAATCCCAAGTGGTGTGATGGTGTCTCTATTAGCAAGTTTAATAGTGGCATCTATTTCTTCTACTTCACTAGGTGGGGACAACCCACCTGGACGCGCCGGGGGGGGGGGGGGGGAAGCACACCCTGGTGGGTTGTGCCCACCCAGGTGACCCCCTCCGGTGGTTCTTGGCTCCAGAAATTCTCATTTATTGTATGAAAAATCCTCGTAAAGTTTTGTTCCATTCCGAGAACTTTTATTTCTGCACAAAAACAACACGACGGTAGTTCTCCTGAAAGCAGCGTCAGTCCGGATTACGTTCATTCAAATCATGCAAATTAGAGTCCAAAACAATAGGAAAAGTGTTAGGAAAAGTAGATATGTCGGAGACATGTCAGCTCTCGTGAAGGAGGTCTCAAAACTGAGCAGAGTCTATTTCATGTTTGTAGACCTAAAATTCTCCGTATGCTCTCGAATTTGGCGTTCGGTCCATTTGGCCCGCTGGCCGCTTGGATTCACAAAAATTTGCTACCCCTTTCTCCCCACGCGGGAGAATATCTGGTGCATATGTGCTTGTGGTGCGACTGATGCACCGAACACACGTTGCACATTTAAAATGTTAAAAAAAATTGGGAAAAAAGTTTAGCACATTCACACAACTTCAATGTAGGTTGTCACAAAATTTTAGATCAAAGTTCAAAATGTAGCTCAAAAAATGAAAATGACAAATTCAACAGTGAATGGTACATAACATAAGTTGGGCTTTTAGATTTGGCCCACTATCATGCTGATGTCAAATTTGTTCATTTTTGTATCTCACAAAACATTTTAAATTTTGATACATTATATTGTGTCAATGTGCTAGATTTTTTTCAGATTTTTTAAAATATTTCTATCGCACCCAGTGCACCAATAGCACTACAAATGCGGGTCCCCTCCCCACTCTTTATCGAGACCTCCTGCTCGACACCCACGTGCGGCAAATTGTCAACCCTCCGCTAAAGGCAGGAGCGAACGGGCTGGCCCATTTGGAGGTAACGAGCTCCAGCCGCATAGAAAAATTGCCAAAAAGTAATGCACGAGCAGAGCGCGAACTCACGAGCTCCCTCTCGTGAAAGACTATTACTAATCACTCGTCCTAATGATTTCTAGTGATAGATTTACGGCGTGACTTTTTAAGTATCATACTTCTTTGAAAAATTTCAAAAACACACATTGAACAATTTTTAGTATACATTGAACATTTTCTTAAAATCCGGTGAACATTTTAAATAATGCATAATGAATATTTTATTATTATACGATGGACATTTTTGGAAAAATATGAATATATGCGTTGAACAATTTTTTTAACAGGCATTGAACATTTTGTAATATAAGTTGAACAATTTTTGAATATACATTAAGAATTTGTGTAATATACACTTAACAAATTTCAAAAACACAGTGATTATATGTTCATTGAACAATTTCTAATATATGATGAACATTTTTGTAATGCATGATGAACTTTTGTAAAAAAGCCGTGAACATTTCCTTAATGTACGATGAACATTTTTTGTACCACGCGATGAACTTTGTATATATAAAAAATAAAATGGAAAAAATAAAAATAAAAAGGAGAAGAAAAGAAATAGAAACTGGAACAGAAAAAAAAAGAAAAGAAAAGAAACAGAAAAGAGAAGAAAACAGCAAAGCAACAGCGAAATAACCATGCGCCGGCCCAAACGGCGAAGCCACGCCGTTTTCTGACGGACACGGCCCAAGCGTCTCGCCCGCTTTATATCACCTAACTAAGAAAAAAAACATCTCCCCTGTCTCGGCGCCTCTCTCTACGCCCGAACCCGCCGCCGCCGCGCCGCCCGACCCCCGCCACCTTCCCACGCCATAGCGCACCGGCCCTAACCCCCCTCGCTCTCTTCTCTGTATTCCCCGCCGCCGCCTTGCATTCTCCTCCCCTCACACGCCTCCGCGGCTAACCCTAGCCGCCCCGGGAGAGACAAAGAGCGCAAAAATCGGCGGCGGCGGCGGCGACGATGAGGATCGAGGAGGTACAGTCGACGTCGAAGAAGCAGCGCATCGCCACCCACACCCACATCAAGGGCCTCGGCCTCGACGTACATGCTTTTCCATCTCTCCTGCTTCTCCACCCCTCCTGCGGCCGGAGGTTTTCAGTTGTTACCCCGAATTTTCGTTTTCAGGACTTAGTTTGGTTCTCTTCGCAGGCCAATGGGACGGCGATAGGGATGTCGGCGGGATTCGTGGGGCAGGCGGAGGCGAGAGAGGCGTGTGGGCTGGTGGTCGACATGATCCGGCAGAAGAAGATGGCTGGACGGGCGCTGCTCCTTGCCGGCCCACCTGCCACCGGCAAGACCGCGCTCGCTCTTGGCATCTCCCAGGAGCTGGGCAGCAAGGTCAATTTATCATTTCCCTCACAAGTTGCTAGATACTTTTAGTGCTACTGTTACATGTTTTGCTGCAATGTACAACTTGTATTTGGGGGTGGCGTGGAATTGGACTAGATTTGGGCTTGTTGGTACAAATTTGGAGGCTAGGTTGTTACTGCTTTACTGGACAGTCCTTGATAACTTAGCCCCTTTTCAAAAAATGCCAGCTTACTGCTCATGAGCAGCATCTGTATGATGAACAGGCAGCTCTGCATTTGCATGGTCTCATCTAGTTCCAGTCAGACACCCAACCAATTTAACTCACTGTGAGCTCTGACCATTCGAGCATTCACACCTTTTATTTTGTTGTAGCTGGGATGTTGCTAGAGTGGTTGAATTCTATTTCATCTACTTAACTAAATTGGTGTTCTGTAGTACTATCATTTTAGCCAGTAATGTGTTACCATTTGACTTGGTCATTAAGAATTTGTTTTGAGTTCTATATTCTGCTTCTTGCTGGTCCAAAATATTTCAGTATGCTGCTCTGCCGACGAGAAGTGTGCTGTTCTTTAGAGCATACTTACACCAAGACTCTGGAGTAAATTTGGTGGATTACTAGCACTTGCTAGCAATTTATCAGGCTGTCTTGTTCATTGCATTCAATGTATATGAAATTTTGTTTGCAGTGAACTATATATTGCTTTACATTTGATGTCCTGCCTCTACTTCTATTTTGGAAGAAGCTTCAGTCTTCTCTTCCTATTCTGCAATGCAGGTCCCTTTCTGTCCTATGGTAGGATCAGAAGTGTACTCTTCAGAGGTCAAGAAAACTGAGGTGCTGATGGAAAATTTCCGTAGAGCTATAGGCTTGCGTATAAAGGAAAACAAAGAAGTCTATGAAGGAGAGGTAGGAGTGACCTATATGGTCCTTTTGAAATTTGAAAAAGATTTTGTTCTTGAATTAGTGTTTTACTTGATACTAACACTTCCTTTGTCATCATTTTCTAATAGAACTAATATTCTAGTGTTTGTGGCTATATTATTTTGCTTGCCTTTTAGGTTACGGAGCTTTCCCCAGAAGCTTCTGAGAGTTCAACTGGTGGATATGGAAAAAACATTAGCCATGTAATAATTGGCCTGAAGACTGTAAAAGGGACTAAACAACTAAAGTTAGATCCTACAATTTATGATGCTTTAATCAAGGAAAAGGTTACTGTCTGCTCCCAACCCTCCCTTGCTCTCTGCCTCTGTTGCTAGACTGTTTGGTTGCATTTGTATTCTCACTTTAAATAACAGTTGGTGGATAGTGTATCTTATGTGTTCAGAATATTGTCTTTATGCAATATTTAACCCGTGCAACCTTATGGCAAGTGTGGAAACTCACACATAGGATCATATTTCTCTTGTTCATTGTTAGATGTTCTGTTGTGGCATAACAAAACATCGTGATACTTACTTAAAATTGAGATATGATGCATTATATTTTACTTTCGTTGCTCACTTGCTTTGCCTCTCCTACTTGTATTCTGCATGAAGCTGCTTAACATTTCATCATTTGTATACGGGATGCAGGTGGCAGTGGGTGATGTTATATACATCGAAGCTAACAGCGGTGCAGTGAAAAGAGTTGGCAGATGTGATGCTTTTGCTACAGAATACGATCTTGAAGCAGAGGAGTATGTGCCAATTCCCAAAGGGGAAGTCCACAAGAAAAAAGAAATAGTGCAGGTACAAATTTGACGATAGTTCAGCCTTATAAATCTTTGTGTGTACACTTGTTCAGCCAATTCTGCATTGTACCGTCCATAAAACAACATTTTGGTAATTGAATCAGAGATAATATAGTATGCAATTGCAGCATATTTATATCTAATCTAAAGGATCAAAGCTGGACGCATGATACATTTGTTAAGATGAAGCTTATTATTATACTTTTGTGTTGCTCAAGCATGCTTAAATATGTGGTTTTCCTTCCAGGTAGTTGTAAGTTGCTTGCTCCTGCTAAATTCCAGAAGATAGGAATGGAGAATATATAACCTAATGATTAAGATTGCATCAAATACTCGGTCCACATTATCAATTGTGCCTTCCTGGATAAGATACATAAAGTTCACAAGCTAATAAGATTGCGCCAAATTTTTGATCATCTGCTCAAACCCAGTTAACTATTATCTTATTGAGTTGACCAATTAAGTAGGAGTCGTTGTTCTTGTTCCTGTCTAAAGAAAGTTAGAATCATTCTTACATACCTACATCCGACAAATGACAATTAAGTTGAGTGTGGTTTGTTCTCTCTTCTCTGTCGGTGGGTGATAATCTTTTCTGATAGCATAGAGTGAAAATTCCTATTTGTGTTGTAACATAGAAGCATATTCTTCATGTTTTCAAGTTCAGTGTAAATCAACTGAAAGAAGTAAATTATATGCTTTCATCTGCATAGGACGTTACACTGCATGACCTTGACGCCGCAAATGCCCAGCCACAAGGAGGCCAAGATATTTTGTCCCTTATGGGCCAGATGATGAAGCCACGGAAGACTGAAATCACTGAGAAGCTACGCCAAGAGATCAATAAGGTTTAAAAATTCTCATTATGCAACATCTTTTTTTAATTTGGATCAAATTTTGATAGACCTATGGGAATGGGTGCCTTTTCTTTTGTATGGTCATAGGTGGTTAACAGATATATTGACGAAGGTATTGCAGAGCTTGTACCTGGTGTTCTGTTCATTGATGAGGTATTATATTACTGTCTCATGATTGAAAATCTATTTATCTTCATAGGCTTGTTTTGGATTTCCTAAAATATGAATGAGCTTGGACTTGTTTATTTCCAACTTCTCCTATTGCCAAATAAATAAGTGTCCATCCTGTGGACAGCATTGTTCTCGTAAACTAATTGGCTTTATGCTACTAAATGGTAGTCCCTCCGTCCCAAAATAAGTGTCGCTGATTTAGTACAAAGTTGATGGAGGGAGTAGAATTATGCCTTACAGTGGTATGATTTCATTAATGACTATAACTTTATCTGTAGGTTCACATGCTGGACATTGAGTGCTTCTCTTATCTTAATCGTGCTCTCGAGAGCTCATTATCGCCAATTGTAATACTCGCTACGAACAGGGGAATATGTACTGTGAGGTAAGAAATTTGATTTACCTGTTGTGAACTGCTCCATGCTGAACTGCAATACCGGATTCCCCGGCAGCGCCTTGCAATTATGCTCACTTTAGGCGCTTAGGCGTCAGGGCAGTGGGTGCTCGCCTTACCGCCTTAAAAACATTGCTTTTATGTACTATTTTCCCCTTATACATCTTATTATTTTACTCTTATTTATTCAGGGGAACTGACATGACAAGTCCACATGGTATCCCAGTCGACCTTCTAGATAGGTTGGTTATCGTACGGACACAGATATATGGCCCTATCGAGATGATCCAGGTTCCTATTTCATGTCTTATTATGTGTTTTAACTTTCCTATGTAGAAATGCATTTGATGTTTGTTTATTGTGCGTTGCAGATATTAGCAATTAGAGCACAAGTGGAGGAGATTGAAATTGATGAGGACAGTCTTGCATTTCTAGGAGAGGTTGGGCAGCAGACATCTTTGAGGTATGGTTCTTGTTGTTTCAGGTTATGCCCACACATTTGCGTCCCATGCCAAGATTAGGAATGTGAAATTAAATAAAATTTAGCTGGAGTGTGTGTTGAAAGGATTTTCTTGAGCCTTTAAAGTTAGGACAGTTTCCACCCTGTCTTTTGGCTGTCATCCCACTTTTAGCGTTCTGCTATATGAATTTTAACATGCCTATATGTCTAGTGTACGCATTACTATCACAGGGTTTGTCATCACTAGGCCAGTTTATTGTTGGTAGTAATGGTTGTAATAGATCTTGATTCTCTTTGCAGACATGCTATTCAGCTGATGTCACCTGCTAGTGTAGTTGCCAAGGCTAATGGGAGAGAGAAGATCTGCAAGGTATGTGTTGAATTTCAGTAACACATCATCTTCCTAGCCGGGTCTCAATCACTTGTATCCTGAACTCATGATCCTCTATTAGGCTGATCTCGAAGAAGTCTGTGGTCTGTATTTGGACGCAAAGTCCTCTGCTCGTTTGCTTCAGGACCAGCAAGGAAGCTACATCACCTAAACTACTCCTGCACAAGAATTCCCAGCCGCCGGCTCAGGTGATTGGACTGTCTTCCCCTAGCACGACTTGGTAAGCAGGCGCATCGACTCGAGAACACAGTTGGGGCATTGTTTTCTTAGCAGCTGCACTCTGGACTGGACTTCCATTGGTTCCAGTAGGACAAATCGGTTCTGGTCTATGGCTTCTCGCATTTCTGTTTGCTGATTAGATCATGTAGGAATTATCGTGTACCTTCGTTGCCCATGCTAATTGATGGCTAGATCCCGTTTTCCCCCCTTGACTAACAGTCACCTCAGAAGTATCAGGTCGTGGTTCCTTCGTTGGAGAACTGGAATTTCTTAGATTATGTTTCGTGGTAAGGTCGACCCAACTTGTCGAATTGCACGTTGCCATGCTCACTTGAGCTTGATAACTTATTTGGGTTATGCTCTAAGTTTGTCGTGTGTAACTTAGAACTTGTCGCTCACTCGCCTCGCGCAACTGCGGCGTTGGACCGATTCAGGTAACGGCCCAATCCACATCACCAAGAAAAAGGCTTCATCCATCGTTTGGCAACTAGAGAGCGAGAACAAACGTGGGTGCTGGGTGGTCCTGTGCTAAGCATTTCAGTGAACTTCTCCATCACTAGGGAGTGAAGCTTATCCCTGTCGCTCACAGTTTTGCTGCTCGCCCGGCCGGACCCGGAATATGCCCGTTCCGTTGGTAAAGGAAATTCCAATGTGCGCTACCAGATGCCTACATGGAGACCACTGGGTTAAAGCTCCAACACGGAGCTAAATATGTTTCTAGACTCCTAGTAGCTGCCGAGTGCCGACCACATTCTGTTCTGTTGTTATTCCACGCTGCACGGAGGGAGCGACGACGATCCTGATCCATGCAGGGTGCTGCCTTACATGGAGCCACGCAAGCGACAGAACCGCTCTCCAACAGTCCAACTTGGCATCCATTATCGCTTTCTTGCTCCCGCTCCTTAACCACAGAGCCGGACGATCCTATCCGCCTACGGGGATCTACAGCGAATAACGGCGCTCGCCCGGTTCCTGTCCACAAAATAAAATTGCACCCAGTGTTAATCCAACTCAGACGCATGACATGGTTCCCGTCTGCTGTCACGAGGAGCTGATCCGTCAGGCCAGGACGCCAAAGAAAACATGTGCCGGGAAAGCGAGATGGGTCGAAATCACCGGGGATCGACCCCTCGACAGCCAAAACAACAAGTTGAAACCATCGCCAATCCGCACGCACGATTTCAGGGAGTGCGATGCATGGCGGGCAGCAAAAGTGCGCGGGAAGAAGAATCGGCCTTTCCCCTTCACTAGCGCGCCTTTGGCCGAGGGCGATGCGGAGAATCCTTCGTGCTGTCCATTTCACATGCTGGCTAGTGGAGGGAGGAACCGTTTGCTTTTCTCGTTTAGACTACTAGTAGTAGGCTAGTAGCCAGCAAAGAAGCTGGATGATGCGGGGTGTTTTTTTGGTTGGCCGGTATGTATGTTTTTCCGGTGCCTAATGTGAGCCGTGCAAGTGCAACGTGAGGAGCCTCCATAGTTTTATTTATGTCGTGGACAAAAGACCAAAGCGAATGAAATAGGAAAAGATGAAGGGGGAGAATGTTTTCTTCGTCAGGTCGAGATAAGATCGCATCTCCAGCCGGGAATTAGCTGTAGGAGCCGACGGGAGTGCCGAACATCGCCATGGAAAGGCATTGACGACATCGGTAGAATTTGCTGCCGATTCTTCTTTTGGTAAAGAAACATAACCGCAAAGCAGACGATCGCGTACGTACATGCGTGTTTTTTGTCTTTTTGAACATTTTGACAAGTCTATTTCCCTTTCTAGATTGTTATATACTATTCAGCTGGCAAAGCAAAGGTGACGCTATGCAACTTCCGAACGGAGCACTATATTGTAGTATTCGTATAGGCAGGCACCTACCTGAAATGCGTAAATAAAACATTGTGAAAACACTCATATTGATTTCCGGAATATAGTTTTTTTCTTGGAATAGTAAGGTGCAGGCAGCATACTAATGGCAAAGCTAAAGCGAACTTTGGCAAGGCGAGAGAAAAGTATTGGGTTCTTCTTTTCCACGTCGTGATGCACCACGATTATTATTGCGTTAATTTTCCGTGTAAACAATCTCGAGCTCTTGTCGCTGCTAGGCTACATGGTGCCCTCGCCTTTCCCCTCGCTGCATTATTCATATCATATGTTGCCGCATAACCAATGGGAGCGAGAACTTTGAAATTCTCTACTTACTTCATTAGCTAGTCTAACACTACTTTACAATCACGAGTAGGTCAACATCATCACTCTAATCAAGCCGGGCCAGTTCGTTGCTTGTTCTCTTTCCATTAGGATAATCGTCTCCCTAAGCGAGCAGATAAGAGCAGGCGAGTACCTTAATTCCTACGCGATTGCGTCCATTCGCCACGCGTCTCTTTCGCACTCACTTTGTTTATGCAGTTGACTTCCACAAGAGCTTTTTTACATGCATGGCATAAATATCTGTCTCATAGAGTCATAGTGTACACTTTTTATCACACATTGTAGTAGAGTATTAGTAGTACTAGTAGACAAACTAATATGCATGCATGCATCTGCCTATCTGAGACCATAGGTGAAGAACACTCTCCACTCAACTCCTCATACTGCTATACAGTATACATGGAGAATAAACTTTGACCTCGTGATCATGAGTGGCATGCACTTTCGGGCAAAAAACATATTTAAGCACTAATTAAGCCGACGAATATGGTCAGCCATGCATGCCTATGGACCATCAGCTAGCTTAGCTAGGTTGGTGTGGGTCTTGAGTAATCATACTGGGCGGCAATTAACTAGTCCCTAACCTATGACATCAGATAACTTAATTCGATCGTCCACAATAGATTCTGTCTCTGTGCATGCATTGATAACGTCCATACATTCCTGGGCTTCACTTCAGTTCCAACTCAACCGTCTAATATATGGATAATATATACGCCATGCAGTAGAACAGCACCCTATTCTGTAGCCTCACGAGAACTTTCTTATACTCCTATACTAAAATAGAGAAAGGAATACCCTAGCTGCATGCCTTCATAGACCATCAACCTACATGCACGTACAAATTCGTAGAGGGCGCCGGCCATGTCGAACCTAACTAAAGATGCCATGTAGAAGAGTCAGAGGAGCCGTTCTAATTCGCCTCGTTTCACATAAATGGAAAAGATACGTGGAGTTGGCGAAGAAGGACATGGAAAAGGAGGCACCGTCCGTCCGTTTGTGTATTTTTAATCACCTGGAACACCAAAAGGCTCGCACGGCCCAATAGGAACTGCACACGTTGGCATTGCCATGTTATTTTTTTCCCGAGCGAAAGAGAGGCCACCATTGACATTGGCACATGCATGCATAACCAACCCACTTCCATTCCATTCCATTCCATACCATGTGCTCCAGCAAAAGCTACTCCATTCCACATGCATTAACCGCTGCATGCAGCACGAACCGGCCGGCCGGGCAAAGCTAGAAAAGCGCGGCCGAACATTGCAGCAACGGGAAAGGGCGAGGCATCGCCGGCGGCGTGGAGCAGCGGCATTGCGACAACTCACGCCCGTGGCGGTACAGGGCGGCGCCACCACTAGCTGTATTCGCATCTGTGGAGCAGGGCCGACGTCGTTTCGGGCGGACGCGCATCGGTTCCCGCCACGCCCCATGCAGATCTTCCGCGTACGATCTCTGATCTGCCATGTACGACTGTACGCGCTCCTCCGTCCATCTTTTCCGCTCGTCTTTCCCTTTACATCTTTGATTGGGCCTCCGGGAGGGAGAGGGTGTGATCTTCCGGAATGATTTGGTTCGTGGGCGGTGCGCTGCGTTTCTCGCCTTTGGTCAGGTCGAAAGCTTCTTGTAATCTTGTCCATGGAGACAGAAAATGTGATGTGAAGGCAGAGGAGCATAGTCCGTATACGTGCGTCCAGTACGGGCCGTCCGCTCGGTGTCAAAGGAACAACATTCCTAGCTAGACCGGTGAAGCTCACAGGTTGGTATCACGTCAAAATTGAAAGAAAGGTAAAGTTCACAGGTGGTGCACGGACCCATGAAATCAGGTGGAACAACTTTGGTACAATGAATGAATATCTCTCATAAGAAAAAGAAGAAAAAACATTACAGCGAATAAGGTGCGGGCATATTTTAAAAATTAACTTTGATCACCAACTTAATCAACCAAATGTGAGTTATGCACGTGCGACCAAAGTTATACCACTGAATTTATATTCGGGAAATTTTTTCAGTGATATAATTTTGAAGTCACATAAATTATGGGAAATTTTTTCAGTGATATAATTTTGAAGTCACATAAATTATGGGAAATTTTTTCAGTGATATAATTTTGAAGTCACATAATTTTAGGCATACTAGGTCAAACGTGCAAGGTACATGTTTCAGTCGGTCGAGTCAGTCGGTCGAGGGCACCGACGGACCGACCAAATGATTGGATCTTTGTATGTTCAATGAACATATAGCAGTACCTCCGTAGAGACATGCGTGCACGTTCCGTGCAATTTGTTCATTGGATATGGTGCTACGGTGCAGGGCTTGGAGCCCCCATGCTCCGCCTGGTTGGCCCTTTGATTGGTTCAGCTTCATATCCCCTGAAACAGCCGGCGGCCGTCACAGCCTGGTTGCAGAACTGGCGCCGCAAATTGCCTACAAAACAGCTGACGGAAATTCACAAACATATCATGTGAAGACGACGACCTCAGTCATCTATGTAGTACAAGTTGGACATTTGGTAATTGGTACCTTGTCCACTCGAATAATTCAGTACGTATTATGAGGTCCATTCCACGTCTTTTCGTCGAGAAAGATGCCTATTTCTCCATCATTGCATTCTCTCGCCAGCGGCGGCCAAATTTAGCGTTTTGACACTTTTGCGGAAGTTAAACTAGATCTAACCTGGGTTTAAAAAAATTCGAGATCAGACTCTTTTTCTACTGCCAGGGTCGATGGCGATAGCGTATAACTGTCTACCGCCAAGGCCCCTAGCAGTAGAGTGACGGCAGAGATGAACAGTCGTAGGTCGTTGTTGACATGGATGAAGAGCCTACCTGGCGGTAGTGTATAACAGCCTACCGCCGGGAGCCTCGGCGGTAGGGTCGACGGCAGAGGCGGCAAGCGTTTAGCTGCGCTAACGTGGATAAGTTTCCTACCACGCGCCAAGGCCCCGTCGGTAGGAAAAAGGGTTAGATCCCAAAATTTAATCAGACTAGAGTCAGATCTGGTTCAACTTTCTCAAAAGGGCCAAAACACTAAATTTGCTCGTCAATGGCGGACCTAGGAACTAAATACTAGGGGTGGCAAACATCAACACATCGGTAAATTCTTTGAAAAGATTACATTAAAGTATTATAATTTCGTTTAAAACATCATTGTAATTCCAAAAAAAAGACTAAAATAGCATTAAGTTATTACAAAATTAATGTTAAGTATACCACATGCACTACTTTTCATTTTTGTGGGGGTGTCATGGCACCCATGGTATCCCCACTAGATCCGTGATGTCTCTCCCCATGAAATTTCAACATCAAAAAATAAATACATAAGGAATTTTCACTACTTCTGTTAGTTAGTACTAGATTTATTTCCCAAGGGTAAATTATAGTTGCATTCTTGATGGCATGAACATCGGCAGTCGGCAGCAACTAGACACTTGATCTAGGGCTGGACCAAAAGCTCGTAGCTCGCGAGCTTAATGAACGCTCGATAGTTCGGCTCGTTAAGCTCGTAGCTCGCTTCTTAATGAATAAAGCCAATCATTGATTTCAGCTCGTTAACGAGCTTAACGAGTGAGCTAACGAGTTTCACGAGTAGCTCGTTAAGCTCGTTAGTAACAACACAACACATATTTTTCATCTTACGTGACAAACTTTTTGTAGCATCTTAGCGCATCTATTCAATCTAATCGACATATAAGGCAACAAACTACTGTATTTTTTTTGCAGTCACCATGTTTCATCTTGAAAACCACACCTACACATTCATCATATATATCGTAACACATTATAATCTGTTAACGAGTGCTCGCGAGCGCTCACGAGCTTAACGAGCTTCAAACGAGCTGAGCCGAGCAAGGTTTTCTGCTCATTAATCTTAACGAGCTTAACGAGCCGAGCCTTAACGAGCACGAGCTTAACAAGCCGAGCTGCTCGTTAGTCCACCCCCAACTCGATCGGTGTAGTCTTTCCGACTTGTGCACAAGCTCGTTCTGACGGCGGTACCGGTTGTTCGGCGGACTAGAGACGAGACATTGATGTAAATTTTATTATGCTTACACTGTTTCGTACTTCCGATGAACCTTTATAATGATAGGTCTGAATTTTTTCGGGAAAATGGGCACGCGTCGAGGAATGCATGAGGTAGGCGGCAAAATCAGCGTCATCAGTGACGGTGCCAGGAATTCAATCATGTGTAGTCAGTTGAATCTTATGTAGTCAGGAGTATACATTTGTAGGATATTTTGCATGATGATTATTTGTTGCAGGATGTTTTTTGTAAAAAAGCTGTGTAGTCAATGGACTACACAGCTCATGTGTGGCTTCGCCACTGCGTCATGTGCATCTATCCGTTCTGCACGATCGTCGATCGATCGATCACTGTAGGGCTACCCGAAGTGGCAGACCAAACTATGCTAGTTCGCGCTCCCCTATGTCTCTCGCTTCGTCTCAAAGCACGTCGATTATTCGGCACGCACGCCGTCACGATCTTCTCATCACGGATAAAACGGAAACGGAAGCCGGCGGCACGACCCCATCATTGCACATGATGCGTATGCATGAAAATGGCACTGGAAATACATCCAACAATCTGTTATACAGCCAACAATCTGTTAATTCATTGAATAATTACTCAAATCACACTGGAAATACATCACGAGTGCAGTCAAGTACTGACGGTCACGCCGGCCGGAAGCAGAGCTAGCCGCTGCATGCACCGGGGCCAAACGGCGACCCGACCGATCGATCGATCAGGGAAAAAAGAGCGACATGTGTCACAAAAAAGCCCGGCATGCATGCAGCAGGCAGCCACTGTGGCCACGGATTAAGGTTGTTATTATCCCACTGGCTAACTATCTGGGATCTGGGACGGGAATTGTAGGCGTGCGTGCTCGATTAGTTTAAGGCAAATGCAAATGCAACCGAAGTATCGCATTAGCAGCAGTGCAAATGCTGTGAGTGATTGTACATGTTTTGTCTCGTGCTTTGCTTCGGGTGAGCGCACGTGCGTGCGATTAGGAGGTGGCAATGCAGTACTGCTCCAGGATGAAGAGCGGCTTCTGCCGCAGCTGCCGGCACCGCCGCACGCTCTGCAGCAGGTCGTGCTTGTCGCCCCGCCGCGACGTGAACAGCAGGAGCTGCTGCTTCGTGTCCGCGGCGGCCAGGGCCGACGCGCGGTGGTGCCGTCCGCCGCACTCGTCGTCCTCGTCCTCCTCGTCACTGTCGTCGCCGTCGACGGGAGCGTGCGGCGCGCCCGTCTCGGTCGACGCCACCGCGACCGCGGCCGCGAGCGTCGTCGTGGACGAGGGCACCCGGCGCAGCAGCGTTGGGGTTTCCTCGCGGGCGGACGGCTCGGGGTGCCGCGCGTCGGCGGCGTGGCACCGCGCTTGCTCCAAGGTGAAGGGCGTGCTCCCGACGAACTTGTTGATCACGAGCGTCGACCGGTGCACCTTGGCGGCCGCGGGCGCCTGCGGCTGCGAGCTGACCTTCACCTCCACCATGGTGCCTCTGTCCACCACCTCCACCTCCTCCTCGTCTTCCTCCTCCTCCACCTGCATGGCCACCTCCTGCTCTGGCTCGCACTTGCCCTCCACGACCGGGACGAAGTAGGACGCCTCGGCCGGGGCCGCGCTCTTGCTCGTACCGCTCTGCCCACGGGCAGAGCACTCGATGAAGGAGAGGCAGAGGCGGCCGCCCTGGCGGTTCGCCTGGAGGTACCCGCGCGGCCTCACCACCACCGCCTCGACGACGAGGCGGCCGTCCTGGCGGCGCGAGCACATCTTCAGGCACGGCCCGTCGCGGCTGGACATGGACGGCAGCGGCGGCGGGAACGAGCGGCGCGGCGACCGTCTCCCGGCCGAGGAGTGGTAGTTCACCGCCACGAGGTCGACCTCGCCCGGGTAGCAGCTTTCTTGTGCGGCACTGCTCTCCTCCCAGAAGGACTCCTCTGCCTCGCCGGGCACCGTCGGCAGCGGCGAGGCACCAAAGAGGCAGGCCATGTCGACGGCGTCGGTGAAGTCGCCGGAGCCGGTCTCGCAGCCGAGGCTCTCGGTGCAGACCTCGAGGCTCTTCTGGCTCATGGACCGGCGCACGCGCGGGCTGACGTACGGCTTCTTGGCGGCGGCCGCCTTGCTGTCGACCACGTCGGCCTGGATGGCATTCCATACGTCGACCTGCGCAGGCCGGTCGTCGGCCACCGCCGCCTCCGGCTTGTACAGCTCAGCCGGGCGCAGCCAGGCGGGGGTCTCGAACGCCGGCACGGCCGGGCCACGGCACACGGCCACCGACATCTTCGCCTTGCGTGGGAAGATGTGGAGTGGCGGCAGTAGCGAAAGGCTGCTCCCTGTGGAGAAGCAAGATCACAAGAGAGGTGAGCAAGAGATGAACGGCTCGCAGTGCATTTTCTCGACTTAAAAAACATGCAAGGGCCAGAAGAGCAGGCGTTGTGGCAGCTTTCTTCTTACCTCAAGGAACGTCGATAGACACCACGAGAAGGCCTGGAAAAACTTGGGTTTTTGAGAGTTGATTTGGGAGGCGATCACTGGCTGATCTTCTTGTTTTTGACACAGGAAAGAAGCTGCTCTGTTGCTGGCATGTATGATTTGGTTTGCTGAGCTCCGAGGGCTATTTGTAGGCGGGGGAAAGGAGAGGAGAATGGGTGCCATTGGCCGTCCAAGGCCAAAGGAAAGGGGCCCCATGCCCCCCCGCACTACTTGCCTCCGCCACCATAACTTGCGAAAAAGGCGAAGGAAAACAGAGCATTACACTTTGGCATTTTCTTTTGCTAAAATTCTGCTTGGCATTTCATATTGCAGTTTAGCTGCATGTTAGTCGCCTAAATTTGAAAGAGGATCAGTCCATTCTATGGGAAGGAAGCAACAGCCAAAGTCAAAAGCAGATGCCACCACACACTCCACACCCTTCTTTTTGGTAGAGATGTGTTTTGGTTTCAATGTGCTCTCAAAATACGACAAAGCAATAGGTGTTAGCTACTACCACCACCGAAAACCTAATTCGGTGCCCAGACTCATCTGCACCCGGTCAGGAAAAAATTAAAAAAAAATAAAAAAAATCATTTTATGCCTGAGGTTCGCTCCAAATTTCAACTTATTTGGACATTCGAGCAGCTCTCAGCAAAAAATAAATAAAAAATCAGGTCAGAACAGAGTGTGAACAGTAAACTTTTTTACAGACCTTGAATTTGTCTTTTTTGCTGAGAGTTGTTCAGATGTCCAAATGAGTTGAAACTTGAAGCGCACCTCACGCATAAACTTATCTACCACACAAAAAATTAGATTTTTTTTTAAAAATTAGTATTTGTTTTTGAATTTTTTTTCGTAAGGGCGGGTGCAGATGAGCTCGGGAGCAGAAACGCCGCACTACCACCACACCTTTTTCTATTCATATTCCCCTTTTTGAATACTGATGTAGTCATCTCAAAGTAAAAAATTACCAAGGTCTAGAAAAAAGACTACCTAGTCCGTCATCTAAAAATTCTGGCTACAAGAATGATGCATTAATAATACAATGATTTTCAAAATAAAAAGTTAGGAATGATATTTTGGAAACGCCGCTAGAATTCCCTTGGTTTATAAGTTTTTTTCTAAAAGAAGGGTAAACCCCGGCATATGCATCATTGTGATGCACGCAACTATAGTTTTTAGGCATTTGCATACTAGAATTCCATGTTGCTTTGCATGGTTTCAAACGGAAGTTTTTTTTTCATCAACTGCTTATTCGATCACCTGGTAGATGGTTAATTGGTTGGAAAGTACAACATGTAGCCTATAGGGGTAGAATATAAACTTCTCCATGATGAGAAAATGAACTGTTTAATATGTGCTCCTATGGAGTTGGAATATTCTCAATACCCCAATTGTGTTTTCTTTATCATCAAAATTTCTCTTGTTCTTACATAGTGCTTTGGGTAAATATGACATGGCGAGATTCCAATTTGTTTGCATCTCCATACAAGAAAGAATTTTCGTTCGTCATTGTCGGGGTTGAAATGACAATCACCCAAATTCGCTACAAGACCTTACTAGAGTGGAGAAAGCATGGATGAAACACAATTATATCTCCTTTTTGGTTCTTGTCACATGTGTCTTTCATCATCATGAATAATATTTATATTTTCGTAGACATCTTCTGTTATGTCACCCTTCTTGCTCACCAAGTGGAATGGAGATGCCATTCCTAGGCTCACAGATTTGTCGGATAGTGCATGTGTAGGCATGTCTTCTCAATGTTTTGTTGCTGAATTTATTAATAATTCTTATTTGAAATGTGCCAAAAAAAACTTAGCGGAAAAACATGTATAGAACTCAAAGTTTTGTGCATGTAATACTCTTGTTTTTCAGTAGTCTCTATGATGCTAAGAAGTACAGGTCACCTTGAAACTTTATTGCGCAAGTGCTAACTTTGAGACAATCTAACTTAAACAAAAAAGATACTCCCTCCATTAATTTATATAAAGTTTACTTTATTAAAAATAGTATTTACCTAATTTATAGAAAAAACTATCAATTGCAACAATACCAATTAAAATGAATAAATTTAATTATCGATCTAATTATAATCAACTAGTATTTTTTTTCCATAAACTTGGTCAAAGATAGAAAAATGACTTAAAAATAATACACCTTAGAAAAAGCATAGAGGGGGTAGAATTTTTCACATATTACAAAACTCGGGCCATATTTACCTCGTAGCTATGATCGTATGACATTTTATTTTATCTTATTATTTGTTCCTCGAACCAAAAAGTGACTCCCACATGTTAAGATGACATGACAACCGATTAGACATAATATGAAATGTCTTCATCAAAGGCATCGGGCATATCCTACATGGGAGTAGTGTGTTCGTGGCAAACTACACCTATTTGTCATAATTTTTTCACATAATTCGATGGAATTTGATGAATTTGGAGAGACCTTGTGACAACTTTGAACACCCCCCCCCCCCCCCCCCCCCCAACGCACATACATGGTTGGTTTTCCCCCGTTAGCTACCATGCAATCCTGCTGACAAGTGGGTCCAGTTTGGTAGTAAATAATAAAATAGGGTCAACTATGTCATATGGTCACAACTAAGTGTGAAATTTAACAAGATATATGAAATGTAGTAAAAGTTACCCCAAAGTCATGATAAAAAAAGTAAAAGGGTGAAAAATACTGGAAGCTAAAATAACAATTAGAATATCATATCAAACCGTATACAAAATTGCATTGTCTACATGCATAGATGAAGATTGAAGCAAATGAAGTAGTTGGTCGCGTTCTTGGTTGTCTATGCTTAATTCTTCCTCACTCCACTTCCACGTGTGCCTTTAATGGAAGAGTTTCTTTTCAGATATCTGAAATTTAGCCTCTGTGAATGATACGTCTCCAACGTATCTATAATTTTTGATTGCTCCATGCTATGTTATCTACTGTTTTGGGCAATATTGAGCTTTATTATCCACTTTTATATTATTTTTGGGACTAACCTATTAACCGGAGGCCCAGCCCAGAATTGCTGTTATTTTGCCTATTTCAGTGTTTCGAAGAAAAAGAATATCAAACGGAGTCGAAACGGAACGAAATCAACTGGAGAAGTTATTTTTGGAAGGAAAGCTACCGGATGGACTTGGACCCCACATCAGGAGCCAAGGGAGGTGCTCACGAGGGTGCCCCCCCTAGGGCACGCCCCCTGCCTCATGGGCCCCCTGAAGCTCCACTGACGTACTTCCTGCACCCATATATACTCACGTACCCTAAAACTTCTAGAACAGATAATAGATCGGGAGTTCCGCTGTCAGAAGCCTCCGTAGCCACCGAAAATCAATCTAGACCCGTTCCGATACCCTGCCGGAGGGGGAATCCTTCTCCGGTGGCCATCTTCATCATCCCGGTGCTCTCCATGACGAGGAGGGAATAGTTCTCCCTCGGGGCTGAGGGTATGTACCAGTAGCTATGTGTTTGATCTCTCTCTCTCTCTCTCTCTCTCTCTCTCTCGTGTTCAGGTGATACGATCTTGATGTATCGCGAGCTTTGCTATTATAGTTGGATCTTATGTTTCTCCTCCCCCTCTACTCTCTTGTAATGAATTGAGTTTTCCCCTTGAAGTAATCTTATCGGATTGAGTCTTTAAAGATTTAAGAACACTTGATGTATGTCTTGCCATGCGTATTTGTGGTGACAATGGGATACCACGTGATTCACTTGATGTATGTTTTGGTGATCAACTTGCGGGTTCCACCCGTGAACCTATGCATAGGGGTTGGCACACGTTTTCGTCGTGATTCTCCGGTAGGAACTTTGGGGCACTCTTTGAGGTTCTATGTGTTGGTTGAATAGATGAATCTGAGATTGTGTGATGCATATCGTATAATCATACCCACGGATACTTGAGGTGACATTGGAGTATCTAGGTGACATTAGGGTTTTGGTTGATTTGTGTCTTAAGGTGTTATTCTAGTATGAACTCTAGGGTTGTTGGTGACACTTATAGGAATAGCCCAACGGATTGATTGAAAAGAATAACTTTGAGGTGGTTTTGTACTCTACCATAATCTCTTCGTTTATTCTCCGCTATTAGTGACTTTGGAGTGACTCTTTGTTGCATGTTGAGGGATAGTTATGTGATCCAATTATGCTATCATCGTTGAGGGAATTTGCACTAGCGAAAGTATGAACCCTAGGCCTTGTTTCAACGCATTGCAATACCGTTTACGCTCACTTTTACCATTAGTTACCTTGCTGTTTTTATAATTTCAGATTACAAATACCTTTATCTACTATCCATATACCACTTGTATCACCATCTCTTCACCGAACTAGTGCACCTATACAATTTACCATTGTATTGGGTGTGTTGGGGACACAAGAGACTCTTTGTTATTTGGTTGCAGGATTGCTTGAGAGAGACCATCTTCATCCTACGCCTCCTACGGATTGATAAACCTTAGGTCATCCACTTGAGGGAAATTTGCTACTGTCCTACAAACCTCTGCACTTGGAGGCCCAATAACGTCTACAAGAAGAAGGTTGTGTAGTAGACATCAGTGACTCATACCTTTACTTGTACTGTTTCACTAGAAAATGGAGGGATTGACGACAATGATGTCAAACTAAACGTACCAGCCATACATCCAACCTAACTACTTTGGCACCCATCCCTCTGACTAATAGCCCATATGGAGAAGGTTCCCCACCCTCTTTACCGTTTTTTGAGCCAAGATTATAGTCATCGTCAATAACAGTTGGACAACATCCCCCCCATCATCGTCCAGTACCCTCACTTACTACTACGTATAGCTTGTGCTCATGCACCCTTGTATCTTTGGCATTCGCCACTCTTCGTGTGCTCCTGCAAGGCTGCAACCACAACCACACCTCTCAACTATCATTCATGTTGAACTGACATCATGAACACCGCATTAGTGTCACTCTTATTGCGTCCTGATGTCCCCAACTTGTGGCACCTGCGGTTTTTTATCTCCTTTGCTTCTCATGGTATGTTCATTACTGTCGTGCGTGAGTTTCCACCCCACGATAACACGTTTGCCCCCATCATTTGGGAAAACTTTGGCCAGTCTGCTACAAGCAATTTCTCTTTGTCTACCATGGTTGACCCGTCTTTGCTTCACACTTACCTCACCACCAACTCATTCCTCCCTTCTGTGCATGCGCCTGTTGTGGCGTGATTTTATGGTGTGACTCTTATTCGCATCCCCATACACATTTGCTTATTGTGCTACCAGGAGGACCAGCCAAGTCACCTTTGTTGAGGCTTTATAGAATGGAAACTCTATGGCCTCCCCCCATGCACATCAACTGCAACCAAGACCATCCTTTTGAGTGTTTGGAAAAGCTGCAAAACCAAAGTTTTTTTGGTTGATCACCTCCTCGTCGCCATTGAAACATTGTTGTGACATCAAATATGGGCTAGCAATGTTCGTGCTTTGTGCGCCCTTAGCGTCCCATCCCGATCTAATCTATAAAATTGAGATCTATCCATAGTTTTTCTGATAACATGGCCAAATCTAATTTGGTTCAAGTGGCCTTCCGGCCCCTGGCCTTTAAAAGTTTAAATAAAATTAACCTCCGCCTGGATGCACATATTAAGAAAAGAAAATGTATTATGGAAAAACTACCATATTTTAACATGTTTGTATGAAGTACCACAATCTTCAAATATTAAACTTATTTAGTATTGGCAAAACCATGGGTGTTCGGTGATTGTATTCATTTTTTCACTTTGCATGCTCATAGATAAAATAGTCGCTGTGAGAACACTTAATTAATGCGAGTCTGCAAGCACCAATAACTTTGCTAGGTTACCGATTGAATATAACCTTACATATCAATTTCTGTTCTAACGTGATTTTTTGTGTGTGAGTTTACATGAATGTATTCTTAGGAAGTTACAAAGGTAACTTATACATGATTCTAAAAAAACTAATCAACTTATGAATGCCGTAGATTATATGAAGACGACATTCTTGCATATGTATCACGCAAAAAACGTTCTTACATATGAAAGTAAGCAAGCTTTCTAGGAAAAAGAGGTGTATGATGTACACGAAACGGGCGGGTCAGGAAAAAAATGGACCAAGTGTTTCTCTTCTTCTTCTAAATAAAAAAGAGAGAGCTTTGGAGTAAAAAATTTAGAACTAAAAAAATCCCCAAGAGAATGGTTCATAAAACTTTAGTAAGAAAAAACAAAACAATATTTAAAGCAATATTTTTCTAAATAGTGGTGTTCTAAGAAAACTTCAAAAACAATATCTTTGTGCATGTAGTAATGTTACAAGCTATCTTTTGCGATACGCTAACCTCTGCCACAACTACACTAGCCAGTGGTTGCCGACAAGAAATGAAGTTTATGGAATTGGTACTTGATTAATTTATGATCTACACCAAATCAAAATATGCTTTGACTTGTCCTACATAGTACTAGCTAACTCTACTTATTTCATACAATCTTCCTACTCCACTACGAAACATATGTAGTATTTCAATCATAAGCTTTTACCATTAGATTCTACATCTTTTCTCTTTGCGGAGTAAAAGTTGAAAAAATTGGATTCTTCAATAGAGCAATGCAGCTATTTGAAACGGTCGTACATGGAGATACTTTTTTTAACCGTCGTACATGCAGCTCTTACTTGCAAAGTTGAGAGTTGTTGCAACCATCAAATGCCAAGCAACGATGCTAAGTGAACTCGCCCCAAAGTTGTAACAAAAAGGAAAAATTAACAAAAAAATGGTGTGTTGATTCGTCAAGGACATCATATGTTTGTTAGGCCAAAGTAGTTTTTTTCCCTCTAATCTTTTACGGTTGGTCGAAGCAGGTATTTCGCTTACCAGATGATACCCCGCATGTTGTTACAGGAAATTTTTGCAATATATTTCAATGGTATTTTGTTATATGCAACATGACTAATTTGAGTAACAACATGAGAACTACAAATATTTGTTAAATATAAATAGCACAATAAAATAAAAATTCTCGATGCATGTTTGCATATTGAGATGAGCCTTTTTCTATGCATGGTTGTGTTTAGTTTTTTCCCACGCATATTGCATGGTGAAATGGCATGCTTTCATGTTAAAATAAAAATCAACTAGTGAGGACTATTTCCCGCCTCCCATTGGCGCTGGGGTCGATCTGCCTTGTTTCATGTGGCCTTAGAGCCATGGAGGCATGATGGATCTCGATCCTTGCCGGCTGGGGGCTCATGCTCCATTTTAGGTGTTTTTTAAATTTCTTTAGGGCGTGTGTCCTACTCAAGAAGGTGAGGCGGGGACGGCTCCCTAAAGATGGAATGAGATCATTCCCGCCTAGTCTCTGTCCCGGGTGTCTCTAGTGCCACCAAAGGACGTGTGGAGGTGTGTCTCTGGCAGATTTCATGGGATTCAAGCGGTGTTTGTTTTCAGTGGATCTATTTGAATCTGATATTCGCCCCGTGTACGTTCGTGTGGTCTATAGGTTGGATCCTTCCGATCTACGCTTCTATTCATCGGCGACGGTTGTTGTTCTAATGTGTTGCTTCTTTGAGTACTTAGCACGATGAGTTTTCGACTGTCTATTACAACAAGGTTACCTGTGCCCCTCTTCGAGCATCAGGGGAAACCTTAGGTTGCAGTTATACGGATCAGACGGTGACGGCGTCTCGGCGTCGTTCTCCTTCATGAAGGCATCTGTCTTGTTTGCTTGCGGCATCCTCGGTTGTAGTTTTGAAGGTGTTGGCCGTCTAATTTGTTGGTCTGGGCTGCTTCTCGGGGCGGCGACTGTAGCTGTGTTTTCCTTTGTTTGGGTCGTGTTTTTCATGTCTCTCTGCTTTGGGCACCATGTTCATGCCCTTGCGTACGTGTCATGTGTTGCATCACCTTGTGTACTCACTCTGACTTCTTCTGTCAATGAAATGATACGCAAGCCTTGCGTATTCGCAAAAAAAAGTGAGGGGGTGATGACCGCGACGCGTTTTCAGCTGGATATAATGCTTGTAGTCGCCTTCTATATTCTTTGTAGTGTTATGATGTTGGATGAACGTATTGCATTTTTTTATTTTAGTAAGGACTAGATATAGAAAATTCTGAGGTAGCAAAAAACACGATATAGAAAATTCCGTGGCACCACGGCTGGGCCTCCTCACCGCTGTAGCGGCCTCTTTCCCGTGAAAAGACCGGTCACTCTCTCGGGCCCTGCGACCTTTCAACGGGCGAGCCACCTGGCCGAACGGGTGCGGGAAATCGGGCGCCAAAATACAACGGGGCGGCGCGCGTCCGTCCGATCGGCCGTCGAGCGACAACAGCCCCACCCGAACGGGCCATGGGAAAGAAAAAGAAACGGGGAAAAGGCGTCGGATTCGCTCGGTTTTCAGTGGGAATCGACCGACGGGCACCGCGTCCGCACGGAATCTGGGCGCGGGCAGATCGGATGCCGTCGCGCGGTGCAGCAAAGCCGCAAAGGCCGCGGGCCGCAGCGCACCGTCACTCCCAGAAGAAAAAAAACGGATGGAACTCACGCCGTTCTTCTGTGGCCCGGCGCGCCCGGCGGCGACGCGGTCGGCGGTCCGGCCGTGCGGCCGCCACTGGCGTTTGTTGGAGCCCGAAACGGAAATGGTTCTGCCTAAACGGAGATGCCACACCACACCATTTCGTTAATTATAATGGTTTGGTTATTTAATCTTGGATTGGATTGGACGAGACACAGCGGTCGGCGAGCCAATTTTTGCTTATCCGCCCCATGGATTTGACGTGGCCTGGATTTCTCTGCTCGAATCGGAGCTTTGGTGTTGGTACTTTCTGGCCTCTGCTGTGCGTACGTGTGCTCGAAAGAACACGTTCAATCACCACCCGTGCTTTATTATGTAGTGTTTCGTTAATTTCAGAAGATCCCCAGTTCATTAGCATTATTTGTAGACCGAGAAAAGAAGAGAAGAGAGAAATATACTACGACGGTAAGAAGAGTGGTTGCTCCACAATTAAATGATACGCCAAGTATTTAGGCGCTATACATTTAGTGAAAGAAGATACGAAACACCTGCGGTGACTTCGTCAATCTGAAACTGTAATGTCAGTTCAGTATCTTGGAGTTGCTCATAAAAATAGAGGACATGTTTGGTTCATTACTAACTTTACCACAACTAAACTTAGGCAAAGTGTGGCTATCATAAAAAGTGTGGCTACCTTAGGCTGGGAACCAAACAGGCCTAGAGTGTGCTTGTGTAAGTGCGCGTATGTGAGGATCTGCGATTGTGCTATTGAAAAAAAATGCTATGCCAAGTGTGTTTCCAGTAATGGCGATGGCGTAATTTGACATCTATTCGCTTCCCTTTCCCGCAAAGCTCTAAAACCCAAGTGGAAAAGAGAGCGCATTCCATTCGTTTTTATTCCGTGCATAGCATGCATGCCCAATTGGCAACATCGCCACTACGCATGAAAAAGGCGCCCAACCAAACGCCGTGCCTACTGCTTCGCCAAAGAAGAGAAAACGCGAAGAACGCCGGCCGGAGCACCATCACCGTGACATCAAACGGTGATGTACGTATCTCCGAGAGAGCAGATCTCGCGTGCATGCAGCTCGGTCAACTACGTGCATGACTAGGCGCGCGCTAGCGCTACCGGAGGCCAAACCGACACGGCGCGGAATTATTGCGATACGTTCGATCTCCCCGCCAGCCTGCTACCCGATCTCTCCCTTTCCCCACCCCTTCCCTCGCTTTGGATCAGCGACAGATATCTCAGTAGAGGGATTGTACCATGGTCCATGGTCCACGGGAAGCGCTTTCGCCGGGCCTGTCTCCGCGTCGACCGTATTCCGGTGCGATCCGAGCCGTCGGATCCATGCCGGACGCCGCCGGCCGTCGCGAGTGGGCGAAACCTTTGCGCGTCCGTCGGTCCATGAGAGTAGTACGTACGAGTACGTAATCAAATCTAGCGTGATCTATCCTAAAGCTGGCGCGGTGGCCTGCCCGTGGTCCTTTGATCGGGGTCCTGGCTGCATAATTCGAAGCGAGCCCATGCGCCGGGACCCAAGGTGGCTATGGCTATGGCTAAAGCGGCAGAAATCATATATTTGACCTGAAGGCGAAATCAAATCACAAACTAACCTGTTTTTGAAAAAAATTCACTCTGTTGACCTTTCGTGTGGCGCCCGACAGCTAGACGCCGCACACTACTATGCAGCGCCTCTGCCTTAGACGTCGCACCTCCTACCAACGTGGCAGCCCTGATCCAGTTGCGGCCCCACAGACAGCACTGCAGCGCCTAAGCCTTAGGCGCCACACTTGTAATGTGCAGCGCCTAGCGCTTAGGCGCTGCACAGTGACTTAAAGCGCATCGGCCCAGCCCGACCAGGCAGTTCTTCCCCCTCTCCGCTCTCTGGACAGAGAGCAGCGGCGGCGCTCCCATCGAATCCCCTCCCCCCATCCCTCTCAGATCTGAAGAGTTGATCCGTGGATTCGATCTCCAATCCATCCTACTAGGTAAACTCCTCCGTTCCTTTTCTTTTCCTCCGTAAATTTGTTGCCATTTTAGAGATTTGTCTAAGATTTGATGGAACCCTTGATTTGCTTGATTTGCTTGATTTAGGATGTGTAGTCATAGTGGTAGTACCGTACTGTTGTTGCTTAGTTCACAATATATGGTTTTTGTTAGTGAAGCCCTAGATTGTTTAGCTTTTTTAGATATATATGAGATGCCTATTTTTATAGATAACTATGAGATGTTGAGTTTTGTAGACATATATGAGATGTTTGTTTAGATATATATTAGATGTTGAGTTTATTTGAAATATTAGATGTTGAGTTTATTTGAACACATATGACATATTCATTGTGTGAGAAGGAGATGTTGAGATTCTTGTAATTGAACACATATTAGATGTTTAGTGTATACCGATATTTGAGATAAAGATGAACTCATATATGTTTATTGTTTGAACTTTGTAAGGATGGTTTGGCTTCTCGACGATGTCTACGACACGAAACACCGGGCCTACATGATGCGCGAGAAGGAGATGGTAATAACGAGTAATCTAAATATTTTGCAAATTTGCCTTAAGTTGAAATTTACATGCCCTAAGATTTGTCATTACTTGTTTTTTGCAGAAGCTTGAACCTTTGAAGATTCGGTATCACGGGGTCTCTGGTCCTGCCATGCCTTACGATGAGCGGTACACACCGTACATCAAGCAGGCAGGACTACTCCCGTGGATTCAGTTGGTCAGCCGGTCCACGCCGAATCTGAACGCTCCACTGGTGTCCGCTCTTGCTGATCGGTGGAGGCCGGAGACGCATAGTTTCCATCTTCGGACTGGGGAGATGACCGTGACGCTCGAGGATGTCTCGTTGATCACCGTTCTTGCTATCGACGGGATGCCTCTCTGTATGAGCACCAATTCTGATGGGTGGCGCGAGCAGATGATTGCTCTTATCGGTATGGCTCCTACCGAGGCTGATGTAGAGGAGGGAGAAGAGAAGAAGAAGAAGGAAAAGAAAGCAGCCGGAGCTGCTTTCACGTGGATTCAAACTCACTTTGCGACGTGCCCTCCGTATGCCACTGATGATGTGATCCAGACACATGCTCGTGTCTACATGTGGTATGTTGTGTCGAGGACTTTGTTTCCTGACTCCACTGGCAAGAATGCTCCATGGATGTGGCTGAAGGCGTTGACCGTCTTCGATAGCAAATGGAGCTGGGGTTCAGCGACTCTTGCCTACTTGTACCGACAGGTAGTTGGTCTGTTTTGTGATCAACTCATTTCTTCATTAGCAATGCAAGCTTGCTGTCAAGTTAACATTGTTTTTCTTTCATATGCAGCTGGACGATGCGTGTTGCAGGATCACAGGTAGTGCAGGCATTGGTGGTAATATGCTTCTACTTTCTGTATGGAGCTGGGAGCGTCTGCCTGTTGGACGCCCGAAGAGCGTCAGGTTTAATCCTTGGTATGAAGATGAAGATGACGAATTACGGCACCCCACTTGGGCTTACAAGTGGGATGTGGTTTCCGAGATGACGAACGATGTCAATCTCATGTATGCAACCCAACGTTGCTCAGAGTTCACACGCATTGTCTTCCAACGGATGTGCATTCCAAAACCAACATTATGCCTTCCCTCAAACTCAACAACGTCACTTGGGTCCATCCAATTCAAATCCTTCCTCACTTGTTCCAAGAGCTCCGCATAGCTAGGACTACTCTCAAACACCATGTCAAGCTCATCCGAGTCCGTCTCAACATTGCCTTTCAAAAAGGCCTCTTTATCCACATGATGAATATAAACACATGTTCTCCCCATCCCTATAATAATAATCAAAAACACACATATATCAAGTAAGTACTTAACAAAAAATATTTGCATAAAATGCATATGCCCTAACATATATATGAATTAATAACCATAACCCCCACATAACAATTACCACAACCCTAAACATAGCATAACCCTAACACCAACATCAAACACACATAACCCTAACCCTAGCATACTATGAAAGCCTAACCATACCAAATTAGCAAAGAAACATAACATGATTCAACACAAATTTCCAAAACCAAGCCAAAACTAGGGTTTCCCCAAACTAGCTAGATTTGAGCAAATGTGACAATTCCTATGGATGAAAACAAGGGGATAGGAGGAGATTACCTTAAGGGAGGGGTTGGCTTCAAAATCCACGGTCAAATACTCCGGATTTGCAAGATTTGAGAAGGATTTGAGAGGGGGGAAGAGGGGAAGAGGGGGGGGGGGTAGGGCTAGGGGTTGGGGGGGGGGGGGGGGGGGAGGGGAGAGAGGGTGGGGCCAGCCTAAATGGCACATAGACTGTGCAGCGCCTAAGCGCTAGGCACTGCACATTACAAGTGTTAGGCGCTGCAGTGCTGTCTGTGGGGCCGCAACTGGACCAGAGCTGCCACGCTGGCAGGAGGTGCGACGCCTAAGGCAGAGGCGCTGCATAGTAGTGTGCGGCGCTTAGCTGTCAGACGCCACACGAAAGGGTCAGCAGAGTGAAATTTTTCAGAAGCAGATTAGTTTGTGATTTGATTTCGCCTTCAAATCAAATATGTGATTTCTGCAGGCTAAAGCCCCAGCACCGCCGGCCAATGCCGAGGAGGACCTTTCCTCCTGACGCAGACGCTGGCCTCTTGTTGAAAAGCATCTGGCATAGCACTATCCAGTTTTCCCCGCCGCTGTAGTCATAGTATACATAGAGAGAGATACACGGTCACGATCGAGTTTCACTCGGCGATGGATGATAAAGCTGGTAATCGACCGTGTATATGGATATACAACGAGCCGATCGGTAGCACATGCACCTTTGCGAATGGCTTTGTCAACAAGCCAGCCGGAGCATTTCTTCAACGTGAGTCTCGACGTCGATCCGGACGGAAAATCTGGTGGAACAGGACCTCTGCCCCTGCGCGATCCTTGTGCTGGAAAATCGATCGTGTGATATGACTTGCGCTCGACGCCGGTCTTCACTTAGTGCGACACACCTTTGACGACATGTTAATTATGATGTACGTACCACCAAACCGCGATCGCTGAGATCAAATCATGCTGATGATGTTTTCTCTTTCTAAAGAGTTCTGTCAATTCGGTTTGGACTTGTGGTTGGGACGGTGAAATCGGCTGGCACGCCTATAAAGGAGGGACAAGATGTCGAGGAGCGGTCACCGGCCGTAGAGTCCACGCATGTGTTCTTTGACGGTGCAACGGCGGGCTTACGCCGCCTCAACCATTATATTGATATGACAGTGGTCTACGCATGTTGCCGACTAACCATGGACTCCTGAAGAAAGAAAAGTTATAAATATTGCGGTTTCCATTTAGAGGAAGCTAGGCATATATTATATACCGAGTGAGGTCGATGCAAGAGAGCTAGCTAGATGCAACGCATGATCTATGGTAATTCTCAACTGGGGGAGTAAATAAGTGCAGTAGAGTTCGTCTGCAGTATCCGGATAGGTTCTGTGACGATATCACAAATTAGGTACCGAGGGCAGGGAGAAAGACAACATGTACACACCACCATTCGCTTATGCAAAACCGAAAGTAGAGAGAAATGAAGCAAGGCATTCGTCATGGAACAAGCAACTTGAAATCCGGCCTCTGACTCGTCTTCGGAGCAGCTGAAAGCAAAAATGATGGCGTGTATATATCCACTGAATGCAGCTTTAGAGGGGGCACTCTTTTGCTGTATGCGCACACAAGCAGAGTGCACACACACATGACGGACTACACGCCGGTCTTAATCTGAGCATGCATGAGTGATTGGAAAGGTTCGGTGTTAATTAATTAACGGGTTTTCTTCCTTGGCGGTTTCTTCTTTGTTAGGTGCAGGTTGATGGGCTTTCACTGGCGCTGTAGGGAGATGATGATCGAAGCAAAGGTCTAATAGGAGGAGCTTTTGTAGGAATGGACCGGTCGATTTAACAAACCTAACAAGCAACTTGTTTCTTCGCCAATTGCCTGCCTGATTGCTCATCATTGTCTCTTTGTGCTGGGCCATGCAGTCTACTAGTGGTGAACACACGACTGCTACTTGCGACGTTGACGTTGTTAATCCATGGAACAGCCCGGCATGCAGATGATAATTCAGCCTAAACGCTATAATAGATCGGCTCGCATGTACTGTACCTAGTGGGCTGGATGAATTTCCGATGAGGATTTCGCTGCCTAACGGGTACAGAACAAGTCGTGGTGGGGCGCTGGCCCGCTGGACCTAAACGTACGTACTAGCGCCAAGGATCGCGTGATGGATGGATCGACCGACATCACAGGGCTCATGACAAAGGCATGGCACTCATGTGAATCTACATTCCCTGCCAGTATATATATCCACCACACGTGGCCGTGGATGTGTCGTACGAGCGCGAATCTCCACGGGGCCCCAGCCGAGGCTAAAGCACCGGATGCCCACCCAAACCCGCATGAGCCAGCAGCTGCCAGTACGCTCAAAATCTCGGCACCACACCACACATGCATCAGGATTCAGATAGATCGGCTTCAGATTGTGTAGCGGACCTACTACACCCACTACGACACCCAGCGCGGTGCAGGCCGTACGGCGGAGCATCCCCACCACGAACCGCCACCACTACGCCGCGAACAAGGGAGCGCCAATGGAGACGGAGCTTTGAGGAGCCTTTGACCCTCCATGCATGAGCCTCCATGGTGCTCCGGAAAGATTCAGGAAAGCGGCGCGGGGAGATCCCCGGCGGATCCGCGTGCCGTTTTCATGTGATATGTGCATGCACCTCTGGCTTCCCGGCACTGCAGCGTCCTCCTCTTTCCCTGTGCGCGCCGATCTCTCTTTCAGGGGAGAATCGGCCGAGCGAGCCAGGGTAGGGCGAGGCAAAGCCAAAGGCGCGATGTGATGGATGGAAGGAGACCAACTACTCGCGCCGGTCCGGGCCGGGCCGGGGCGCGTAATAATGCAGCGCTTTTGCGCGGTGACACGCGCACTGCGCGCGCGCGGGGCCGGCGAGCTCCGTGTCGAGCACTTGGCGACGCGGGCACAGGTCGCGAGCCGGCCGTATGCTTAGTGCCTAAGCAAGGGGCGTGGGAGCACGTACGTACGTCAGCTGCTATCCGGCTGTGGATTTGGAGGGGCCGGGCCGTGTCCTGTGCAACACATGTATGTGTGGGGAGGGGAGTGTGCCCGTCTACGTACGTGCGTGTGCGTGTGCGTGTGCGTGTGCGTGTGCGTGTGTGGTGGAGCTGCCACGAGGGAGGGCCTGCCTTCATTTGGTACGGATGGAGACGCGCGTCTTTGTCTCTGTCTAGTCGGTCCACATGGCATCCTAGGTTGCATGCATAGCCACAGGACTGCGGTCTTGCACACCGAATGTGATGCAGCTGCATCTTTCTGCAGTTGTTTACCCAAGAGAGATTACAGTGAACGTAAACGTACCGTACATGTCAGCCATTTGGAAGCCTTGCGACAGAAGCACATGTAGATGAGTAGATCCATCAGTGACAAATTAAGGAGAAGAGATGAGGAGATGCAGTGGAACTCTATTTTGAGGAAGAAGCGACCTGATTGGTGGTATGGGAATGTTATAATGTAAACCAATTTCCTTATTGGAAGCTTTAGTTTGGTGCGGCCATGTCCAATCATGACCGTTAGTATTCTTTTTTGTACATTAGTAATAAACAAACTAATCAAAATGCTGTATTTTGTCCCCCAAAAAATGTTGTATTTTGTATTTCAAAAAAAATTGTTGTATTTCGTAGAATATTTTGTCGAACTATGATTAAGCCAAGAAATTAAGCCGTTAAAGGTGCTCTAGAAATCAGATTCGTGTCAGCTGAAAGACAGTTACAGAACTTACTTACAGGTTAACCAACAACTAAAGAAAAAGTGACAGGTTAACTTGGGCTGGCCCACTTTTTAAAAATATCTAAAGAAAAAGAACTCGGCCCTGGTACGACATAAAATGATAAAAGGGGCATTTCCTAAACGGCGCCTTAAGCACCGCTTAAAGGGCATTCCGTACAAGGCGTACACGCCCTCCGCTCCGGGCCGGCCCATTTACTTCTTCTTTTTTCGGTTTAAACTCCAAAAATCATGGGCGCTTTGTGCTTCCAACTGCAGACCAGCATATTTACTGGACACAGTGACCAAGTGGAACTCGCGGCGTGTTGTGCCTAATTTGTTCTTTTTTCACTTCTTCAACGCTAAAAAACCGCATCGATCTTCATTTTTGGGTTTCTTCTTCTTCGTTTTTTTGGCCGTTTTTTTTCTGTTTATTCCTTTTCATTTCCTCTTTCTTTTTTCCATTATGCAAAATTCGTGGACTTCTTTGAAAACAGGAACTTTTCTTAAATTCATGATTTTTTGAATCTCATGAACTTTTTTAAAATTCAATGAGAAAATTTTCAAAAAATACCAAAAATTGATGATCTTTTTTAAATTTTGTCTTTTTAAAAAAAATCCAGAGTTCATTTTTTTATCAATGTTTTGATGAACGTTTTTCAGAATTGGTGAATTTTTGAAAATTGAAGAACTTATTTTCAAAATCATAACCTGTTTTATGAATTTGTGAACTTTTTTTAGATATCCATGAACATTTTTTAATTCACGAACTGTTTTGATTTCTTTTCATTTTCTTTAAATTTTCGTATTTTTTCTTGAAAATATCAACGTTCGAATGATGAACCATTGACCGGCCAACCGTAAAACGAGCGAACCAGGAGCGCCGAGCAAGCGAGGGAAGGAAGTGTGCGAGAGCCTAACTTTTTTTGTTGGGACGGCCTAAGCAAAGTTGCTGCATGAGCGCCGGTTCCTTGATCCGGTGCTTGAAGCGCCGTATAGGAGCCCCCGATAAAAGGCATGGCTACTGCTTTGCTCGCATGGGCTAGGCCACTCAAAATAGTACCTTTGTTATTGTTTCTCGAAACCGAGCTGGTGCCACTCAAAAAACACCCAACTACTACTGTACTGCAACCTATACTAGTCTATTGCGTAGCGTCTTTCAAACTTCCAAGGGGCTTATGGGAGAATATCACTTCCGTAATTCGATAGTTTTGATGGGGAAGCAAACAGGGAAGATGAAACCATGCTAGGTCTCTTGGGATTTAGATTTTGGGAACCCAATCATTTCATTATTTTCTATTTTTCCCTCTTATTTTCAAAATGTTCAAAAACTATTCACATTTTAAAATATCACATTCTGTTCCAAATACATTTTAAGATGGGATGTGGCATGTGGAGAAATATACATTAAAAACAAGTGTTGTTTATATATCTTTTCCCTAATAATAAAGCACGGATTGATTTTGTCGGGTTCACCGTCACAATACGCTTCTTCCCATGAATTTACGCTTTTAGTTTGTTTTTCAACACGTTCATATTTTTTCCAAAATCAAAGGTGGTACTAATCTGTTTATATATCACTTTGTGTTTCGTCCGTCTGCTGTTTTACTTCGTATGCTAATTTTTGTCTATATATATCTTCGCTCGTCACCAAGCCAGCCCGAGAGAACGAACCAGGCCATGTGCGCCCAACACACCCGGCCCACTCTCACGGCCCCGAGAGGGAAAATTACTGAACAAGGCTTTTACTGTCTAAAAAAAGGTTTTTACTGTAATAATAGTCTCACCTCGCTCCTTTGCATCCAAAAACATTTCGTTTGCAATTTCAAAGAATTGTTCGAATTTCTCCTAAAAATCTATTTTCAAAACAAATTTTATTGTTCTTTTACAAACAATGTTTAGAAAATTTCAAAAATTGACGAAATTAAATTTTGTTCCTGTAATTCAAAAACAATTTTCAAATTTCAAATTTGATGACATTTTCCAAAAACAAATCGTGTTTTTTATAATGTGTTCAAAACAATTGAATAATCTGTATGCTACAGTAAATGGGATGCTAGAGTGCATATCGCATTATAGTTAAAAACGATTCACTCTACAATGTGCCACCATTGGCTATAAGGTGTACCGGTTAGCAACTCGAGTTTGTTATTAAGAGGTCCTAAGATCGATCCTTGCATCAGCTGTTTGCCGCAGTTAGCGTCGTATAGATTTGAACCGTATATGCACGTCCATGTCAAAATATGGAACCGGTTCAATGTATTTTACAAATTCAGACACCAAAGCGCACATTCGTGACAAATTCAAGCACCATTGATGTATTTACCTCTTATATTTTTCCTTATTCTAGTATTTGCTGTATTAAACCCAAATAAGCCCAAACAGGTAGTTTTTCCAGCTGGTTCGGTGGACTGATGTGAACCACGTAGTCTATGCTATGGTTGAATCCTATTTGACGCTCTCCGCCTACGATATTGGTTGCGGAAACCCGGTCATCTTATTATTTTCTTTTTTTGCTCTTATATTCGAAAACTTCAAAAATTGTTCACGTCTATTTGTTTTCTGATTTTTTCACATTTTGTTCCAAATATATTCAAAGAATTGAAATAATATTTACCCTTCGAAAGATCTTTTGTGATATTTTAAAAACATTTATGTTTAAAAGAAGATTAAGAGTTTTTTAAAAGTTCATGGATTCAAAAATTTGATGCAAATTCTGAAAAGCTCATAGATTTTGCAAAAAAGAATCACAAATTTGGAAAAATCTCATCAATTTATTTAAAAAGTTCATCAATTTGCGAGAGGCACGGTTGTGCTTTCGTGAGAGTCACAGCCGTGCCTCCTCGGAAATGAAAAAAAAAACGCGTGTCTCTTCTGTTTTCTCCTTTGGAAATCTTTAACGATTTTTCCTTTTTTGGAAATCTTTAATTCTGTCCCCACAAATAACATATTCCAAGTCCCTACCATTTTGCACTCAACACCCTAAACCTTCTGTTTCCTTACAAATAAGGACAAAATTTCACAAACTTGAAACGAAATCATGAATTTTGATAAAAAGTTCACCGATTTTGTCTAGTCCTTGTTGTTACCTTCACTGTATGCTTGTCATGTCCATGTGATCATATATTGTGCTTGCCCCTGCTGTAGGAACCATTGATTCTGTCTTGTTCTTATAAATTTGCTTGATATTACTAGATATCTTTTCTTTCTAGACCTGTTGATTTCTAGATATCTTAATTTCTTGTGCAACCTGTATGAGCAGAGCTAGAAGGCCAAATATATGGGGCTTGGTAACAGGCTCTGGGACTTCAGCGTCGAGCTCGATCGTCACCTGAGTGAGTAATACTCCCGATCCTGAAAGATGATATGAGATGTGATGATAGTTTTTGGTAGTAGCGGCATCTGTCTCTGTGGGAATTCAAACAAAAAATGACGTCTCTTCCCATTTAGCATTGCATTGTTCCAGTTTCATCTTTTGAGATGATTTTCTTCATTCCTACTTTGGGGTGTATGTTGATGAGATAGAACTGCTATATTTTAGAAAATTCAAACATTTTAAAACGCAAACATTAAATGATATTTTGAACTTTTTAAAGATAATATATTTTTTGAAATGTCTGTACATTTTTAAGAATAAACCAACAGAGAAAAGTAAAAAATCATCCGGAACTATTTAAAAGGTTCTCAAAACCGATAAAAACCCGTTTGAGTCTCCCAAAACTGGAACCAGCACCCATTTCGCTAAATGGGCCGGCCCAAGTGCTATGCTTGTTTGATTCGCTGAGCGGAAAACAACAGTTTGATGCAATATGTAGAATAGACTTTGCTGTCCAGTTTAATACACCGAAGTCCATCTTTCCCTGATTGGCTTTGGTTTTGCTTATCACGCTTGCCGCGCGATCACCGAAGTCCATCTTTGGCTCCTTCAATGTATCCCTTTAAACATAGTTATCAATTATCCCGTAAAAAAACATTGTTACCAATCAATTTAAAGGAGTGTGTTTGGCCTAAAAAATATTTTTTTGTGGGTGAAAATAGAATAAAAAAACATTGTTACCGATTAATTTAATGGAGTGTGTTTGGCCTAAAAATAAAAATACACCTAAGTCTACATTTTGTTTTATATTCTGAGCGACCTGAAGCAAAAAAAGAAGTGGTGCAGGTGTTTTTGTTTTATTCACATCTACTCTGCATATAAGATTTATCCAAAGGCAAATTTCATAAACCTTGGCCAAATTTATATAAAAAATTATCAACATATATAATATTAAATTTATAATACTAAAAGTAATCACATGATGCATATAATAATATGATTTGGTATTCTGAATGTTGATATTTTTTCCAATAAACATGGTCAAATTTTATGAAGCTTGACTATAGACAAGTCTTATATGCGAAAAAACAGAGGGAGTACTTATAAAGCAAACATCGATCGCTGCATTAACAAAACTGTCTTGACCACTTAAAAGAAACAGAATCCAGCGGTCACTGGCATTATTGAGTTGATGTGCCTTACTCCATGGATTTCGACGTAATATTTGTTATGTTTGTGGTGCTTTATACTTTCGGTGAACGTTTATAGGAGGTTTGTCTCTTTACAAAAAAATACACTTTTTGTGTGGTGATTTTTTTTCGATCTTTTCATAATTAATCATGGGCCATGGCAGTACAGAGAACAACAAAGGTAATACAAAAAAATTACAACTCTTTAGTTTAAGATCATGCTATAGATAGATTCCTAAAAGGAAAAGAGGGCATGCTATAGATACGGTTGATTCAGACTACGGATTGTCTTCAGTAAACAAAATAATTCTTTTTTTTTGCGGGAGAGTAAACAAAATAATTCACAAGGCCACAAGGGTAGCGAGTAGGCATTTTCCGTAGGCGACACAGGTTTTTTGTTTGGGTCTGTCTAGGACACTGGACACATCTAGATGTGACATAGTTTCCGATGTCCACTATGTTTGTGGTCTATTTTTTCTGTCTTAATTTTTTTTTTGTTACTTGTTGTTGTGTTATTTGTGGGAGTTTAAATATGACATCCTTAGAAAACATCTGCATGTGAATTAGGCAAACTGTTCTGTTTTGGTTTCTCGTACGTAGTTTCATGAAAGCACGACGACAGATTTTGGCTCTACTCCAGAGTCCATACCACGGAGCCGAGCAGAGCGGGATCTAATCCATCGCGCCATGTCTTGTCAGCCACCCATGCTGATAAGTGATAGCTCGCCCTGCCAATCGATCGACCCAGCACGCAGCTCAGAGTTCAAGAGATCTCTCTTGAGTCTTGACGGAGAACGGCCTCAGGAGATTCAATCACGAGGGCTTCTTCGAGCATGCGGCCAGATCATGGCGCCAGCCGCGCTCGCACGCGCCTGGCCGTCCCCGTACCGGAGATCTGAGCGAAGTGACACCAGCGCTTATTGATCCCGGAGCGAGGCTCGAGAGGAGAATCGATGGCCATGAGCCCATGATACAGCTAGCTAGCATCATGCCCATTCGTTGCTTCTGGAGATATCGACGGCGGTTCCGAGGCCATTATCATGATCACTGCATGGATCGCCAATGCAATCGTGTTCTCGTGAACAAGTCCTGTAACTGTAAGCGCTGGAACCCATATGGATCGACAGCTCTAACATGGTCTTTTAGGCTTAGCAATGGATCGACAGCCCCGATCTGGGGACGTTTTGTTTGTTTATCATCATCAAGTCAAAGCCTAGGGTGCACCCCCACTTGTAATTCTAAGCCAGGTAATGAATTTCCATGTCCCATCGTCATGTGGCGAAGACACGGATGAGCGCCACGAGATGTCCATCAGACAACGGACGCGCTGGTGGCTGTAGGTAGGATTCGATCGTGCGTGCGTACTGTGTATCTTTGGGAAATCATTGGTGCCATACAGCAATGCGTGGCGAATAACCTGGATTTGCCTCACGGGTTCAATATCTTCTTTGAAGCCAGCAGTTTATAGTAGTATGTCACTGCTTTACAGGCTTTCGATCGGGCGCGTGCTGCATTGCACTGTTGCCCCGAACAGTCGGTGCCGTGATGAACGCCAAGAAATTAACCTGTGCCTGTAAAATCATTCAAGGACAAGCATGGTACAACGCCAGGGGGTTTAATCTGTACCTGTAAAATCAGGTGAGGACACGGATCGCATGGTGTAAAGCCAACTCCACCGTACGACCCCAAACGGATGTCTGTTTTGTCCGGATTTTGTCCGTTTGGATGGCAATAGGACAGAAACGGACATGCGTGTCCGGCTTGCGTTTGAGGCGCCCACCGCGACAGAACGACCCAAAACGTCCGCCCCCTTCCTCCCCCACCCGCTCGTCGCTGCGCCTCGCCGCCGCGCGCGCCCCGCGCCCCCGCGCGTCACCGCGCCTCGTCACCCGCGTGCCCCCGCCTGCCTGCAGCAGCTTCGGCTTGGCCGCGCTCGCCGCCCGCTTGCCCTCGCCCCCGCCGCGCTCGTCTGGCCGACGCCGCGCCGCGCTCGCCGCCCCTGCGCCCCCGCCCCCGCCGCGCTCGCCGCCCGCGCGCCCGCGCCCCCGGCGCGCCCGCCCTCGCCGCCCGTGCGCCCTCGCCCTCGCACCCACCCGCCGCGCCGCGTTCGCCCGATGGCCGCGGCCGCGCGCGTCGCCCGCGCCCTCCGCTGCGCCGCGCCCGCGCACTCCCTGCCGCCGCGCGCGCTCGCCAGCGGCCGCACGCGCCCGCGTCCTGCCGCCGCCATGCGCTCCCGCCACGCCCTGCCGCCGCCACCAGCGCTCGCCCGCGCTCGCCAGCGCCCGCCGCGCCCTGCAACCGCCACCCGCGCTCGCCCGCGGCCGTGCCCCGTCCACGCCCCGCGCCCCGTCCGCGCCCCGCGCCTCCCCTGCTAGATTCGCCAGCGCGAGCTCGCGCCGACGCGCTCTCCGGCGTCCGCGTCGAGCTCGCCCGCCGCCTACTTCGCGCCTGCACCCCGCTCCGGCCGCCGCCTGCGCCGCGCCGCGTCATGCTCCGGCCGCCGCGCCAGCGCCCCGCTCCGGCCGACGCCGCTCCGGTAGGCAAGCCCGTGGCTGCATGCGTTGGTGGGTGGGCGGACACGGTGGGCCAGGGGAGAGAAAAGAGAGAGAGGGTGACATGTGGGGCACACCCGGACACAGCGGACGAAGAGGACGCGGAGGCGTCCGTTTTCTGTCCGCTTTTGCCTCAAATCCAGACCAACTTTGGGCCAGAGATGGGGTGAAACGGACACGAAGCAGACGAAAAAGTAGGATGGGGTCTGCCGCTGGGTCGTTGCATGTGTCCGCTTTTACCCAAACTGTGTCCGGCGGACAAGATAGGGTCGCACGGTGGAGATGGCCTAATCTTGTGGTGATCTCCGCTGGGCAGGTCGGCGTGAGGGTTCTGTCTCTACTTTTTTTTAGGGTCCGTCTCCTCTCTTTCGGCAGAATAAGTGTTCTTCTCCTTCTGCCAAGAACGTTGGAAGGGGGCACCACCCTTAGAGACTCCAATAATTTTTCCCTAATAATAAAGCATAGATTGACTTTGTCGGATTCATCATCACAATACGCTTTTTTTCCGTGAATTTACGCTTTCAATTTAAATCTTTCCCTTGACTGTATGGGTTCACCATCGCAGCAATTTTACAAAAAAGTCCTTTGTTTTTTCTTTATTGAACCCGCAGTCAAATTGGATCGTCGCACATCATCATGGGCCGGCCCTTTGAGGCTTTGATGTTGTGCTGCTACGATCAATGAACGAAAAATAATATGTGGTGTGCGAGGATCGAACCCACGCCCCGACTTTACAGTCGAAGGGAAGGAATCGGCCAGGCTGGGTTTTGCTTCTGACAAAAACAAAGGGCCGCGTATAATAAAGGGTCGCGTGTATTCATGTAGAAAAAAGGGTCGCGTGTATTAATTCCACCTCGCCAATTTACACAAAATTACACCAATTTATATATGTGAGCAAGTAGACAACAGACAAGCCTTCTTGGAAGTTGAACAAAACAGAAGAGGTGCCGGTCCCATTTCTAATCTAAGAAGGAAAGAAGACCCAACAAATAAGGACATGCATGGCAAGGAATAAAGAGAGGGTAATGCAAGGAAAGAAATAAAAGAGAGGCCAAGATGGGATGTGCCGCGCTAGAGGAGGATGCATGGCAAGGAGATCCCATAAATACATGAAGTAAATAAGGATATGCATGGCAAGAAATAAAAGAAAAGGCCCAATAAAGATGGAATATGCGGAACGTAAGGGAAAGCTGTGCAATGAACGAATACTATGAATTACTCTGGTATCCGGATACTTACGATTTTGCCAGGGGCTTGGCCCTGGGCTGCCACTCCTCTCCGCCGTCGTCTGCGTCGGTGGAGTAGTCCGGAGGAAGGGTTTTCCCCTTCTTGGACCCTCCGGCCTCCCCAGAGAGGGCGGCCTTCCTTTTCTTCTCTCCTCCCGCTGGAGGGGGAGAGGTTTCTTCTTCTTCTTCCTCGTCTTCACGGGAGGAATGCGCCTCGGAACCATCAGATGATGGATCCGACACCTCCTGGCGCCAGGCACTCTTTCGAGTCCCCGCGGCCTTTTTTGCGGCCTTCTTCTCCGGCACCACATAGGGTGCCGGAACTAGCAGCTTCGCCAAGCGAGCGTCCGCTGGGCCTTCGGGCAAAGGAGACGGATAGTTGATCTGTCCGGATGTCACCTGCCAATCCTGTCAAAGGTAAGGGAGCTTAGATCCTGTTGGGGATATTACTACTGGGCATAAACCGGCCTATCTGGGCCGGGTTAACTTCATCAGTAGTTAATTATGTTAAAGCCCAAGAAGGCAGATGAGAGCTCAAGGCCCATGGTCGATTTAAGGCCTGTAGCCGTAAACCGGCGTTGGTATGTAACTTGTATTGTAAGTTAGGAATAAGTAGAGACCAAACCGGACACATCTATGAGCCGGTATTGGGAATCTGTGAACCGACGGGCGTCACCCGAGTATATAAGGGGACGACCCGGCAGCGGTTCAGAAGAGAGACAACAACTCGAGACATAGGCGAAGCTTGTTTGCTCCCTAGTCACCGAAACCCCATCAATTCCATCACAACTAGACGTAGGCTTTTTCCTTCATCGAAGGGGCCGAACTAGTATAAACTCTCTTGCGTCCTTGTGTCCGCTTTAACCCCTTCAAGCTAACCCGTCGCGATGGCTCCACGACTAAGTCCTTTCTCTAGGACATCTGCCGTGACAAAACCACGACAGTTGGCGCCCATCATGGGGCCATCGCACGATGGTTTCCGGTTCTTGGAGGGCCGCTTTGAAGGACTCGAGGGCTACGCTATAGGCCGGATGACTAAGAGTCGTCGCGGCAAGCTCTACATCGACGACGCAGGCTGGGGCCCCGAGTCCGGCTCAATTGAGTACGGGTACCGGGTCCCCTTTGGTAGCATTCACGTTTTCATTGGCAAGATCGGTGGACCGGGCCCTGAGCCAGACATCTGCACCGACCTCGTCGAGACGGCTCAGCGTGCGCAATCCGCCTGGGTTAAACCGGCCGTGAAGCGTGCCTTCGTGGGAGCCATCCATGGAGGAAGTTATGAGGACGGATCGGAATTTCGCGAGGCGAGTGTCATTTGTTCCGGTGACGAATCTTCGATCGGAGAAACCGAATCTCTTTATCAGCTACAAGATGGCCGGATTGGGAGCTGTTCCGATGGTGACAGTATTCTGGACCCCTCGGATCTACCCAACCGGGTTGGAATATTCATGACCGGAACACAAGCAGCGCTTCGTTCTTCGACAGCCGCAGCAACGATCTCCGGTTCAGCAGCGGCGACGGCTGCCGGGGCAGGAGGCCCTGTGCGCCCGCCGGCTCAGGTTCTATCAGAACTATTTGATGCGTTGGCTGTACTTATGGCGGAAGTTAATCCGCCAGATCAGGACGTTCACAACACGGAGATTACAAAGATAAAGGAACAGATCACCCAGGCCAAGGCGGATCTGGCGGCTGAGGACACCACGATGGCCGCAGAGCGGGCCGCTTTAGACGCACAGGCCTACAGGCTTATGTTGGACCAGAGCGCGTCGCATGAAGTCATGAGGAGGAAGCATCGATCCCGCTTACCTCCGGTTTTCGAGGCCAGAGACCTTTTCAACACTCCAGGACCAAGATCCGGCAATTCGCTGGAGGGGTACCAGGCAGTAGCCCCTGGGACTGGTGCACCGGTTCAGCCTCGTCAGATGGACCCGCCTCGTCAAAACATCGTTATACCTCAGGATGCTTTAACACCTCCGGGTCGCTACTCCAACCCAATGGACAATCTTGTTGCCGCTGCTGCACGGCTGGAGGCCATTCCAATTGAAGGTGACTCGCCGCAGGCAGTAGAGACGCGACGGGTCAAGGAACTTCTGAGGACAGCTTTGGCCCAACAGGAAGCGTACTCATACAGCCGCGACCGGATCCACTCGACCCCCCATCCAAGCCGGAGCTATAGTAGACATATGGATGAACCATCAGTGTCGAGTAATGAACGACGTGGAGCACCCCGTGGCAACAAACTGACGAGTGGTGCTGATGACGCTCAGGAAGTGGTGAACCAGGCCCGAGCACGCAGGGAGGCCGAGTTAGCCGCACAGCATCAGGCTCGGCAGCTCACGCCGGTTCGTCCAACCATCTCGATCGAACCTGGTGTTACTTCTAGTTCTTTGGGGGTGCCTTGCCTTATCCCCGCTTTACGCAACATGCGCCTGCCCAAGGATTTTAAAGGCCCGCGCAAGGTACCAAATTACACGGCGGATTAACCTCCAGAGACATGGGTGGAGAGCTATGAGATGGCCATGGAAATGCTTGATGTGGATGACACGGCGTGTGCGAAATACTTCACCATGATGCTTGAAGGAACGGCCCGTACTTGGTTAAAAAGCTTGCCAGCTAATTTTATCAGTTCATGGGCCCAATTACGAGCCCGGTTTATCAACAATTTCAAGGATACCTGTAAACAACCTATGTCGATAGTAGACTTAGCGGCATGCGTCCAGGAGGAAGGAGAATCAACGACTCATTGGGTGCGCCGGGTTTCACAAGTGTTGCACTCCTCAGACCGCATCAACGCTGACACCGCAGTATTAACCCTAGAAGGCAACTGCCGGTTTGGGCCCCTGAAGTTGAAATTGGGACGGATGAAGCGTCATTGCACCGACATGGGGACCCTCATGGCCGCTTTGGTGAAATATGCTGATTTTGATAGTACCAAGGATCCCGAATCTGATGATGACAAGACAGGGAAAGGGAAGAAGAACAGCAGCTCCAAAGGTCAGCAGCATCACTGGGTAGGCAATGGCGGAGGAGGCAAGCGTAAAGCGGATGGTAACATGGACTTTGTGGCTAATACCAACGCACAGAACAATGGCCAGCGACGCAAGGGTAGGCCGAAAAATCGTAATGGAGCACCCAACCCTAACCCAAACCGCCTAAACTATCTGCTAAGCCAGCCCTGTCCAAGACATGGGACGAAGGAGGAGCCAGCGAACCACCTTTGGAAGGATTGCTTTATTATGCAGGAGTTCAAGAATTCTAATAATTTCTGGTATGATCACGGATCTGGCGGTGGCTCAGGGTCCGGGCTGGGTTACGGTGGAGGAAGTTCCGGTTCAGGATTTAATGGTAATCCGGGCGGACATAATGGTCAAAATAGTCAGAACAACCAGGGTGGTTACAACCAACAGCAGCAACAGTCAGGTTACCAAAGCAACCCAAAGCAGTTGAGTAGTGGGCAGTACCATGTCTTTACCACTAGCTTGGACAAGCAAGACCGGAAGGTTCAGAGGCGGGCAGTCAACTCTGTTGAACCGGCCATATCCCGTTATCTACGTTGGTCTGAACAACCAATCATATGGAGCAGAGAGGATCACCCACCCCAGGTCGATAATCCGGGTCAGTTGGCTCTGGTGGTGGCGCCTCAGGTGGGAGGTTATAAGTTCACCAAGGTGCTCATGGATGGAGGGAGCAGCATTAACATCCTGTACTATAAGACCTTCCGTCGTATGGGACTAATAGATAAGAATCTCAAACCGTCTAATACAGTATTCCACGGTGTAGTGCCTGGCAGATCAGCATATCCTGTTGGTAAGATAGCTCTGTAAGTGGCCTTTGGGGATGATCATGATTCCAGGTCGGAGACATTGACGTTTGAAGTGGTGAAAATCCAAAGTCCATATCATGCCCTATTTGGGCGACCGGCATACGCCAAGTTTATGGCTCGGCCCTATTATGTGTATTTGCAGCTCAAGATGCCGGGTCACAAGGGGACAATAACGGTTCATGGAAGCCGCAAAATCGCTATGGAATGCGAGGAAGGAGATGCGGCTTATGCAGAGTCGGTTTGTGCCACCGAGGAGTTGAAGTACTATAAGGACAATGTTGATCCGGCGGACATGACTCCGTTGAAAAAGCCAACTACAGAGCATGATCCGGCCCTGAAGTTCAAATCGGCAGCAGAAACTAAGCTTGTTGACTTTGTACCTGGCGATTCGTCCAAGCAGTTCAGCATCAGTGCCAACTTGGATCCGAAATAGGAAAGTGCACTCATCGAGTTCATCCATGAGAATTGGGACATTTTTGCATGGAAGCCCTCCGACATGCCAGGTGTACCGAGGCAACTCGCTGAGCACACACTTAATGTGGATCCTAAATATAAACCGGTGAAACAGTTCCTCCGCTGGTTTAACGAAAAAAGACGCAAGGCGATTGGAGAAGAGGTAGCCAGGCTCTTAGCAGCTGGCTTTATTGTTGAAGTTTTTCACCCCGAGTGGCTTGCCAATCCGGTGCTAGTCCTCAAGAAAAACGGCACCTGGCGCATGTGTGTGGATTACACAGATCTTAATAAAGCTTGTCCAGCAGATCCTTTTGCCCTCCCCCGTATTGATCAAATTATAGATGCTACGACGGGTTGTGAGCGTTTAAGTTTTTTGGATGCGTATTCTGGCTATCATCAGATCAAAATGGCAGTTAAGGACCAGGAGAAGACAACATTTATAACTCCCTTTGGAGCCTTCTGCTATGTGTCTATGCCCTTCGGGCTCAAGAGTGCCCAGGCAACTTACCAACGGTGTGTACAAAATTGTCTTCACAAGCAGATTGGCCGTAATGTACATGCTTACTTGGATGATATCGTGGTTAAATCCAGGGAGAAGGAGACTCTGATTGATGATTTGAAGGAAACCTTTGATAACCTGAGAACATACAAGATGATGCTTAATCCGGACAAGTATGTATTTGGTGTACCGGAGGGCAAGCTATTGGGTTTTCTAGTGTCCAACAGGGGAATTGAGGCTAATCCGGAGAAGATCACGGCTATCACCTCCCTGGCTAAACCGAAGTGTATCAACGATGTTCAGCGCCTGGCAGGCCGGATTGCTGCGCTAAGCCGGTTTATCAGTCGCCTGGGTGAGAAGGCAATCCCTTTGTATCAGATGTTGAAAAAGACGGATCAGTTTGTCTGGAGTTCTGCTGCTGATGAAGCATTTGAGGACTTAAAGCGGCAATTGGTCAATCCGCCTGTGCTCGCCGCTCTCGTTGACAAGGAGCCGTTACTGCTATATGTTGCTGCTAATGTTCGGGCGGTCAGCGTAGCTATTGTGGTGGAGCGAAAGTAGGCAGGTAAGGAGCATCCGGTTCAACGTCTGGTCTATTATATTAGCGAGGTGCTCATTGAGTCCAAGCAAAAGTATCCGCATTGGCAGAAGCTGGTGTATGGAGTTTTTATGGCAAGCCGGAAGCTTAAACAATATTTCCAAGGGCACTCAATTACGGTGGTCAGTTCTGCTCCTTTGGGAGATATCATCCAGAACTGGGAAGCAACTGGCCGGATTGCAAAGTGGGCCATAGAGCTGGGGCTGTACGGTTTGAAGTATGTGCCTCGGACAACGGTTAAGTCTCAAGCACTTGTTGATTTCATCAATGATTGGACGGAAATGCAAGCACCTGAAGAAAAGCTGGATCATATGTATTGGACCATCCATTTTGACGGATCCAGGCAGTTGGAAGGCCCGGGGGCTGGAGTCGTATTAACTTCCCCACGAGGTGATAAGTTTTGTTATGTTCTCCATTTAATGTTCCCTTGTACTAACAATGCAGCTGAGTATGAAGCCTTACTCCATGGTCTCCGGATGGCTAAGGAGATGAATCTAAGTCGAGTTAAGTGCTTCGATGACTCGGACCTTGTGGCTCAGCAAGTGTCTGGCACTTGGGACTCCAAGGACCCACTCATGGCAGCATATCATCGTGAGGTGGATACTGTCGCAGGTTATTTCAAAGGCTATCAGGTGGACCACGTGGACCGGCGGAAAAATGAAGCGGCAGACGCTTTAAGCCGGCTGGGCTCTCAGCGCAAACCGGTCCCACCCAATGTTTTCCTGGATGTGCCGCACAACCCGTCGGTCAAGATCCCTGGTGAAGAGGATTTGGCTATTCCTAATCCAGAGGCTCAATTGGTGGCGGCTCTTCATGTTATTCCAGATTGGACACTTCCTTACCTGGCGTACAAGAATCGGGGTGAGTTGCCAGAGGATGAGATTCTAGCCCGGCAGATAATCCGGCGATCCAAGTCCATGGCTATCATAAACGGCGAGTTGCATCATTGGAGTATATCAGGAGCTTTTCAACGCTGCGTATCTCCGGAAGAAGGCCGTGAAATTTTGCGTGAGATCCACGAAGGAGATTGTGGTCACCACGCCGGTTCAAAATCTCTGGTGGCTAAAGCGTTTCGCCATGGTTTTTATTGGTTAAATGCTCATGCTGATGCGGAGGATCTGGTCAGACGATGTGATGGTTGCCAAATGTTTTCAAGGCGTGCTCATGTACCGGCTCAAGCATTGAGAATTATTCCAATTACTTGGCCGTTTGCGACTTGGGGGCTGGATATGGTTGGACCTTTCAAAAGGTCCAAAGATAAGAAGACCCACCTCCTGGTGGCGGTTGACAAGTTTACAAAGTGGGTGGAGGCAGAACCTGTTAGAAAGTGTGATGCGGCCACGTCGGTTCAGTTCATCAAAAAGGTGATTTTCCGGTTTGGCTTTCCGCACAGTATTATCACAGATAATGGTACCAACTTGTCCAAAGGTGCTATGAACGAGTTTTGCGAACGGGAGCACATCCGGCTCGATGTTTCATCAGTGGCACATCCACAGTCCAATGGTCAAGCAGAAAGAGCTAATCAAGAGATCTTGAGAGGCATCAAGCCCCGGCTCATGGTTCCTTTGCAGAGAACGCCGGGTTGTTGGGTAGAAGAATTACCATCTGTGTTATGGAGCATCAATACAACACCCAACAGATCAACAGGATACACACCGTTCTTCATGGTTTATGGAGCGGAGGCGGTTCTCCCCAGTGATATCCGTCATGATTCACCTCGTGTCACGGCTTATGTTGAAGCGGACAACGAGACAGCACGGCAAGATGCTTTGGACCGGTTGGATGAAGAGCGTGACATCGCAGCCGCCCGATCGGCGATTTACCAGCAGGATCTTCGTCGTTATCACAGTCGCCGAGTCAGAACCAGAACCTTTCAGGAAGGAGATTTGGTGCTTCGGCTCATCCAAGATCAGACTGATATGCATAAGCTATCCCCACCTTGGGAGGGGACTTTCGTGGTCAGCAAGAATCTGCACAACGGGTCGTATTATCTGATCGATATTCGAGAGCATAAGGACTCACGTACATCAAAGGAGGAGACTAACAGGCCGTGGAATATAGCTCATCTTCGGCCTTACTATACCTGAACCATTGGCTATACTTATGTACATATTACGACAATGTATATATTATGATTAAATATAATAAACTGGAACCTCAGCTAAAGCGGGGTATCTATTCTTTTACATCATGTGAGGTTACACGGAGTTGCTCTAAAGCGGCCTCCGGTTTACCCCTTGAGTTCGCTTTGCTAAAAGCATCGTGTTATATCACTTGGAGGATTGGTCGTGTACGAACCAATACCATGCCTCTTGATAGGCGAGAGCCACCAGATCACTTGGGGACTGGGTCATGTCTGAACCAGTCATGCCTCTTGATCGGCCTAAGGCCACAGAATCACTTGGGGGCTTGGTCGAACCCGAACCATGACCATGCCATTTGGTCGGCATAGATGCCACGGTTTCATTTGGGGACCTGGATGACTAGAACCATAGTTACACCTAACGGGAGCTTGGTCGTGTTTGGCCATGGTAACGCCACTTGATCAGCTTAAATAAACCTTTTTTGGGTTTTGCTTCACACTTTTCTTTGAAGGGGGTTTTTTGCTTTTCATTGTGTTTTTTTTAAACTGACAAAGTTTTTTAACCAATCAATTGACGGAACACAGTTCACGTTAATCCGGAGACTATTTGTCCGGTTTGATCCTTGTTGTTAACATCCTCTTATGGAGTAACACGGTGTTTATCATAACCCGGCACGGTTTACATGGTAAACCAGCGTCATATATATATATACAGGAGCTGTTATCTCCTCCAACAGTGTGAGTTTGCAAAACTCCACTTCAAGATTGGCCAAGCCAACTTCACGCTCAATGATGGCAGGTATTATGTATCTCAAAAATTTGATCATATACTTAAAATTTTGTTTTGGATGTTTTGATTTCATATATACAGACATCATATTCCGCCTGACGGTACAACCGCGGTGGCACTTGATGAATTTCTCATTTCAGAAAGTGTTTTGGAAAGTTCATTACCACAGGAAGAACAAGTTATGCGCGAAGGCATATCAACATCAAAGGTATTAACTAGCCTATTACAAGGCAACATGGTGCCCATAATAATATAATTGTTTTTCACAAAGGAGAGGCAGTTTTAAAACCGGCTTCCGGTTCAAGCTTGGTCACCAGCCTGGCCTGATGGTTGTGGGTCATCCTGCGCCGCTTCAGCTTCCGTTTCTCTACCCAGTGCCTGGAAATCCACAGTTGTCCAGTCGATTCCCATTAATGCTTGAAAAACAGCTTCATCATGGATCAGCAATGACGGGTCAATATCGGGAGCGTAAGTATGCTTATGGATTGGAGGGATCAGATTTTCCGATTCATGGATTGGTGCAGCTATTCGCTTGTTCTGACTGTCATATTGCGCTTGATAACGAGACAAGTCTGCTTCCTCAGCCAACTGACAAGCTAGTGGACGTACCTCCCGGTTTATTGCTCGCAGGTCCGCTTCACCAAATTCTGACCCGTCTTCCTTCAAGCTGGGATAGCCCTGAGCCGCTTCAATAGGATCAAAATTCGGCACCCAGGCTTTTGCCCGGATTAAGGCATTGATTGCACCGGTTCGAGCAGCAGATTTCTTCAGCTCTTCAACCCGGGCAGGAAGCACTGACAGTTTCATCAGGGTATCTTGAATCAAAGTGGGCGCCGGTTTATTATGAGACGCGGTACAGATGATCCGCTGGGCACCAGTATACAATTGTTCAACCAATGTATAGGAGGCTTTCAATTTCTTCCGCACATCTGACCCCAAGTGACCAATGCGTGTCCCTGAAATACCATAAAGGGTTAATAAACCGGCGACTCTGTAAGAAGGCAGAGCCAATTCAGAAGGCAAGCTGGCTTACCAAAGATAGCAGTGGTCATGGCATGAACGTGCCGCTTTATGCTGGTCAGTTCATCCGTCACTGGTTTTAGTGCAGCCTCGGCATCCTCCGCTCGTTTGATCAAAGCGTACTTTTTAGTGGCCCAATCCGCCCGTTTCTTATTGAAGTTCTCCTTAAGTTGTTCCATGGCGCTTAAAGCACTGGCCAATTCCTCTTTTGCTTTGGAGGTTTCAGCCTGTTGGGTTTTCAGATTTTCTTGAAGATCGATGACTTGATTTTCTTTCGTCTTCAGCTCTGCCTGCATGCGTACAGATATATGTTTCAACAAATCGGTAGAAGGATTCAAGTACCAACCACATAACAAGTTATGCGCTTAGCACTTGGGGGCTAATGCATATTCGATCTTCATCTTTCAATTGCTTACAAAGTCCCAAGATCAATACAAGTATTCAACTTGGCACTTGGGGGCTAATGGCTATTTGATCATATATATTCTGATGCGGTAGTTTCAATTACTTAAAGTACCGGTTTAACTACGCTAAGTTGAACCGGCCCTTGGGGGCTACATCAGCAAATTTCAAAGCATCAAGATTTATATTATTAAGTCCCGGTTTGAAAGAATATTTCAAACCGGCCCTTGGGGGCTAGGAGAGTCAGCAAGAATGGAAGCATACAAGCAGGAAGGAGCATATGGAAGTTACCTCATATTTATCTTTCATCATATTAACCAGACCGGCTTCATAGTCACGACTGGCATACAGCCGGTTCAGATAGCCGGAATGGATATCTTGAGCGTTCAGAGCAGCGTAAGTCGTCCGATCAGCGTTCCACTTGCCTTTGCCAAAGGCAGCAAATTCTTCCTTGGCAGAATGTTTGGATAAAGCGACAGGATTGCTTGGCTCAGTATGGCCAGTGCCAGTAATAACAACCTCATCATCCTTGGTACCGCCGGTTTGCACTGGAGCTGTTGGCTTGTCGGTAGGTTTTGCTGGACCGGTGGAGCTTTCAATCCGGATGGAGCCTGCGGGCTGATGGATAGGACCTGAGGTATCAGTAGGTCTCTCTTCAGCAATAAGATCATCATCTTGCTGCGGTGGATCGTTGGGAATATCCTCAGGAATAGCCGCTTCAGCATTGGGTGTCTTGTCTGCTTCAAGAACGACATCTTCTTCGGCCGCTTTGTCCAGGCGGGCCTTCTTGCTTGGCCTAGGTTTGGCCCTGAGAGGAATAACAAAAATCAAATACAGTATATGTTCTAAGGCAATGTACTGCAAACATCACAATAAGTATAGCTTACCCAAGCACCGTTTTGAGCGGTGGGAGCTGAGTAGCCGATGACTCGCCAGAAGATGAGTGGGAAGTAACCTGGTAATCGGAGTCAAACGGATTAAGAGGTTGACGAAAGCAGCCCGCTTTAGGACAAGCACTGCCAAGCAAATTAGAGACCTCTGAATGGCGTTTCCGAACCGGACTGTTCGGTAAACCGGCGGAGGTAACTACCTGGCCACTGTGTCGGGTGGTGCGACGAGCTTCGTGTTGTTGGGTCTTCATAAGAAGTTTAGGATCCAAATAAGCAAGAGGATGAGAAAATTTAACTTTCCGGTTTGCCTGACGGATTTTTTGTGAAGGCAAAGTTTCTGAATCGGAAGAGAGAATAATTACCTCTGCAACATCCGCGTGGCTGGCTTCGGCATCATCCTGACAAATATCATCATCAATAAGACGCATGAAAAATAAACCAAGTGAGTCAAGCTCTACCTCAAAGTCCGGATTATCCACCTCATCATCAGGAGCCGGATTAGAAGATGCAGTGGTTCTTTTCCTGTGGGCAGTCTTCTTCACAGCTTTAGTCTTTTGCCGGGTTGCTCTTTCCGGTTTGTCTGGTTTTTCTGGTTTCTCCTGCGGCAGTTTTTTGCTCCAAAACGGATCATCACTCTGGTGCAGACACTGATATTAAAAACAATGACCAGACGTATCAATAACAGATTCAGCAAAGAGAAAAATCAAAGTTTTACAGCTGGCGGTTTGTTGGTGGCACAGAAGGGAAGCAGGCCGGTTCTAGCGCACACGTGTTCCGGTTCATTCAGTATTTTATGCATAGCCTCTGTGATTTCTTCACCGGAGAGCTGGAGTTTTGAATGTCGCAGTGGGTCATCAACACTGTCAGTATACTCGCACATCAAACCGGAGCGCTGACTAAGGGGCAGTACGCTCCATGATATCCAACAGCGAGCAAGATCAACCCCTGTTAAACCGTTGGCCATAAAGGCTCTGAGCTTCGACAGTTGAGGAGTATATTTACTTCTCTCCTGTGCAGTCAATCTTTGTGGAAAAGGGTGTGTGTTGCTGAGCCGCTCCGGTCGAAAGCCAGGCAAGGGATTCTCACCAGTAGGGGAGGTGTCTTTGCAGTAGAACCATGTCTGATTCCATTCTTTGGGGTGGCTATGCAGTTTGGCGTGAGGGTATGTGGCCTCTTTCCTTTTCTGAATCGCCACGCCACCCAACTCCGTATTGGAGCCGTCAGTAAACTCAGTACGACGGTTTAGATGGAAAAGGTCTCTGAACAATTCCACTGTGGGCTCCTCTTGAAAGAACGCTTCACAGAGCACTTGGAAGTGACACGTATTTGTAACAGAGTTGGGGCCAGTATCTTGTGGATGGAGCTGGAAATCGGCTAAAACATCCCGGTAAAATTTAGAACCGGGCGGCTTAAAGCCCTGGGCTAAGTGATCTACGAACACAACAACCTCTCCTTCTCGAGGTGTGGGAGGGCATTCTTTGCCAGGAGCCCTCCAATGGATGGTATCTTTGCTGCCTAAAGCGCCAATCAGGACTAAATCGTCCAGTTCAGCCTCTGTGACGCGAGAAGGAACCCAATTGCACTCATACACTTGCTTGGCCATGATGGAAGCTACAAGGTAGAAGATCCCAGTTCAAAAATACATTGATTAAAAGTGCACTGGTATGTACAATGTTAAACCGGAGACAACTCTATCTAAACCGGAGTTTTATGAAGCAACAACAGCAGGCGGTTCAACAAGGGGACTAATGGTATATACCGGTTTGGCAATTTTTCTATAAAGTTAAACCGCCGGATCTAAGCATTGAAACAGTTGAGATTGCAGATAGATAAGTATACAGAAACAAATTTCACAAGATTTCTCTACAGCAACGGATCTGAAGCAAGTTCAGAAAAGAAGGAAAATATTCAAGGTTCAAAAAGGAACAGTACCGAATTAATGGGCAGAGATACAGGTAGAGCTACGGTCTTGAGGCATATGAGTAAAGGCGGATGCTAAGAACTACCGCTACACAGAGCACATGTTCACAGGTTCATCTAGGATCTATCATATGAGTACGAAGCAGACGATGAACTCTGAAGAACTTGGAAACCCTAGAACGGATCTATGGAGGAAAAGATGAAGAACTCACCGGAGCCGAGGAAGAAACAGAAGGTCGTCGCGATGCTCTGGTACAGTCAGGGTGATGCAGCGGCCAAGGTTGGAGCAGAGGTCGTCGACGGCGGCGGAGCTCCGAAGCTGGACGACACGAGGAAGACGAAGCGGAAGGGCACGAAGGGGAAAAAGAAATGACCCTTCGGTCCTATTTATAAGGCAAGGGACAGGAGTCAGGCGCGAAAATCAAGGGACCGTGGGTTTGGAAATGAAGCTGTCGCCTTAATTGTCGGAGACCTATTAAACAAAAAACAAAAAGGGGGTATCATGGATAAGGTTCTTTACAACAGGTGATGTCACCCCAGTTTACAACAACCAGAGAAGATGACATCACGGCGGTTCAACAAATTACAAGAAGATGTTGAAGGTGAAGATTTTTTGCTAAGGATTGACATGAACCTGTTCAAATCAATCTGGGGCCTAATGTTGGGGATATTACTACTGGGCGTAAACCGGCCTATCTGGGCCGGGTTAACTTGATCAGTAGTTAATTATGTTAAAGCCCAAGAAGGTAGATGAGAGCTCAAGGCCCATGGTCGATTTAAGGCCTGTAGCCGTAAACCGGCGTTGGTATGTAACTTGTATTGTAAGTTAGGAATAAGTAGAGACCAAACCAGACACATCTATGAGCCGATATTGGGAATCTGTGAACCGACGGGCGTCACCTGAGTATATAAGGGGACGACCCGGCAGCGGTTCAGAAGAGAGACAACAACTCGAGACATAGGCGAAGCTTGTTTCTCCCTAGTCATCGAAACCCCATCAATTCCATCACAACTAGACGTAGGCTTTTACCTTCATCGAAGGGGCCGAACTAGTATAAACTCTCTTGCGTCCTTGTGTCCGCTTTAACCCCTTCAAGCTAACCCATCGCGATGGCTCCACGACTAAGTCCTTTCTCTAGGACATCTGCCGTGACAAAACCACGACAGATCCCGCATGGAGTCAAACTATGAAAAACTGATACCCTGTAAAAGTAAAAAACAGCTTACCGCGAGAGCATGACGCTGCGCACTGAATCCGCGATCCTCGGTAGCGGATGCGGGAGCCTCGGCGCCCTTGAAAAGCACCTTCCAGGCATCTTCGTACGTCGTGTCGATGAGCCTACTCAGAGTTTGGTGCCACGCCGGGTCGAACTCCCACAGGTTGAAAGCCCGTTGTTGACATGGGAGGATCAAGCGGATGAGCATAACCTGGACTACGTTGACAAGTTTGAGCTTCTTGTCCACCAGGGTTTGGACGCATGTTTGGAGTCCGGTCAGCTCTCCCTTCTTGCCCCACGACAGGCCCGTCTCCTTCCAGGAGGTGAGCCGCGTAGGGCATCCGGATCGAAACACAGGGGGTGCGACCCATTCGGCGTCAAGCGGCTCGGTGATGTAAAACCACCCCGATTGCCACCCCTTCAGGGTCTCCACAAACGAGCCCTCGAGCCATAGGACGTTGGCCATCTTGCCACCATGGCGCCTCCGCACTCCGCGTGGTTGCCGCGCACCACCTTTGGCTTGACGTTGAAAGTCTTGAGCCATAGGCCGAAATGGGGGCGGATGCGGAGGAAGGCCTCGCACATGACGATAAATACCGAGATGTTGAGGACGAAGTTCGGGGCCAGATCGTGGAAATCCAGGCCGTAGTAGAACATGAGCCCCCGGACAAATTGGTGGAGAGGGAAGCCCAGTCCGCGGAGGAAATGGGGGAGGAACTCCACCCTCTCATGGGGCCTAGGGGTGGGGATGAGCTGCCCCTTTTCGGGAAGCCGGTACGCGATGTCGTTAGACAGGTATCTGGCCTTCCTTAGATTTTTGATGTGTCCCTCCGTGACGGAGGAGACCATCCACTTGCCTCCCACTCCGGACATGGCTGGAGGAGGTTGAGGTGGGGAGTGCGGACTTGGGCGCTGGAGCTCGAGTGCGCAAGAATGGATAGGCGAAGGAGGAAGAAGGCGTAGGTGAAAGGGTGGATCCTTATCCCCTTATATGGGTGGACACAACTACATGTCCCCACTAGCCTGGTAAAACTCGCTTATCTTCAAGCGCCGTAATCAATGGCGCGGTTGGGTTACCCACGCCCGTATTGATGAGAATCCCGGAATAAGGGGACACGATCTCTGCTTTAACAAGACGTGCCAAGGAAACCGCCTCGCATGACGCGCTGAGGTGGGATAATGAAACGACTTGGATAAAGGCTTGGCCGTGGTGTGTCACGCTATGGAATACGTCAGCAGATTAGATTTGTGTAAATATTATTCTCTCTATGGCAATATGTGGAAACTTATTTTGCAGAGCCGGACACTATCTATGTGTTCAAAATCTTCTATGAAGTACTTGGAGGGGGAACCCGCCTTTCAATGCCGAAGACAATCTGCGCGCCGAACTCGTCGTCATTGAAGCCTGGTTCAGGGGCTACTGAGGGAGTCCTGGATTAGGGGGTGTCCGGATGGCCGGACTATACCTTCAGCCGGACTCCTGGACTGTGAAGATACAAGATTGAAGACTCCGTCCCGTGTCCGGAAGGGACTTTCCTTGGCGTGGAAGGCAAGCTTGGCGATACGGATATGAAGATCTCCTACCATTGTAACCGACTTTGTGTAACCCTAACCCTCTCTGGTGTCTATATAAACCGGAGGGTTTTAGTCCGTAGGATAACATACACATCAACAATCATACCATAGTCTAGCTTCTAGGATTTAGCCTCTCCGATCTCATGGTAGATCTACTCTTGTACTACCCATATCATCAATATTAATCAAGCAGGACGTAGGGTTTTACCTCCATCGAGAGGGCCCGAATCTGGGTAAAACTTCGTGTCCCTTGCCTCCTGTTACCATCCGGCCTAGACGCACATTTCGGGACCCCCTACCTGAGATCCGCCGGTTTTGACACCGACAGTCATGATGCATCCTCGTTGTCTTCCCGACCCCGGACGCCGTTGATGCTTTTGAGCAGAATTCCAATTGAGTAGAATCGTCCCGGTGGTCTGAGCAGAATGGACTCATGTTAGACTTTCATTTCTTTTTTTGTATAATTAATGAGTACTTTTAGTTCAATCCTATGGAGTACCGTCTCATGTTATGTGAATATAATTTCTTATGTTTTTTCATGTTACAAGTTCATTGTTGACGTTTGCGCGAGTTCATGTATATATTTAGAGAACCTGTTGAAGTGGCGCATATGTATTGTTTGGGAGAAGCGCGTTTTGTGTTTGGCTTTTATTCAGTGCCGTTTGTTTGTGTTTGTATTGTTGTCTTTTACACGTTCGCACAAGAGAGGCACGTCTGCTAACGTACGAGGCAACATTTTAGTTTCGTGTCTTTGTGTGCTTTAGGACCGTGCCTCGAGAATCCAGGCATCCGTGTATGTTCAGGCTTCACTTCGTGGCTTCTTTCCATCTATGCATGTACATCCGTGACACACGCCATGTCTGTAACGTGCTGGTTTCACAAGGCAGTTCCTCTTGACACTACACAACCATGCCTTTGCCACCACTCTTTTGTGCGTCCAGGTTGTTTGTACCCGTGCTTCGATAACTATGAGAAGCCGCAATTCCGTGCCTGTATACGCTTTGATTCGGTGTCTCCTGTACGTGCATTTGCGTGTCTCAGGCATCATGCTGGCTTTGACTCTACGTGCCTCTGGTGCCAGACACCCGTCCGTGACGGGACGCATATGTATTGTTTGGGAGAAGCGTGTTTTTTGTTTGGCTTATATTCACCGCTGTTTGTTTGTGTTTGTATTGTTGTGTTTTACACATTCACACAAGAGACGCATGTCTGGTAACGTACGATGCAACATTTTCAGTTTCCTGTCTTTGTGTTCTTCGGGACCGTGCCTCTAGAAGCCCGCATTTGTTTCTGTGGAGGCTGCACTTCCGTGGCTTCTTTTCCGCTATTCATGTACCTTACGTGACACACGCGATGTCTCTATGTGGTGGTGTCACACGACAATTTCTCTTCAGACTACACAACCGTGCCTCTGCCACCACTCTTTTGTGCGTTCAGGTGGTTTGTACCCGTGCCTCGAGAACGCCAATTTGAAAGTCGTACCTGCGCGACAAAAGTCACAATTCCGTGCCTGTATACGCTGCAGTTCTGTGCGTCCTGTACCTGCATTCGCTTGTCTCAGGAGACACGCTGGCTGTGACTCTACATGCTTGTGGTGACAGATGCCTGTCCGTGAGGGGATGCGGTGGCTGTGACTCGTCGTGCCCGTGCTTCTACACGCCCGTGCCTCTAGACACTTTAAAACTGTGGCTCTTTCACTTCTACTGTTGATTCGCTGCTTGTATTTGATGTATCTTCATGTGATACACTTCACGTGTCTATGTGTCTGCCGTGTCACATGGTTGTCCCTCTTGAGAGTTTGCAACCGTGCCTCTCGAACAGAGTGTTCTTACCGATGCCTATGCCACCTCTCTTTTTTGCATCCGGAGGATTTGTATGCGGAGGAATTGTATCTGTGCCTATTTAATGCCAATTCGAAAACCGTGCTTGTGCGTCGGAGAAGCTGCAATTCCATGTCTGTACGCAGAGGGTGTCTAGCCGTGGCTCGAGAACGTTAATTGCAAGGCCGTATTCGTGCCTTGCCAAGCCAAAGCACGTGCATGTAGAGGCTACGTTTCCGTGCCTTTGTTGCCTGCATTCACGTGTTTCCGGCGAGTTGCTGCCTGTATCTCTACGTGCCTGTGGTGATACCCGTGCCTGTGGAATAGACATGTATGTGCGTCGTGTGCCTGCATACCCGTGCCTGATAGACATGTATGTGCGTGTTGTGCCTACATACCCGGGCCTCACCTGAAACCAGCCTTGACTATCGAGGGACAGATGTTGTGAATCTAGCTAGATGAGGCACGGATGAGTTTTGGCCTTCAGATCTAAGGCGTATGGCTGTTTCTTTGTTTGCTTCATTGGATTCTTCCGTTGGTGGTCTTTTTTAAAAGGAGGAATTGATGACCGATGTGCCGCGATGTGACTATTCAGTGTGTCAGTTATCGTAAAATAAAGTTAGAGGCTCCTCGATTTCTCCACAACATCAATTATTTGTGCACAGCCGTGACTTTACGAAGTGCATGGTTTTATGAGCTTCGGAAGCACAACCGTCTATTCGCTGTTCCTAGTTCACACGTTAATGCACATTGTAACTCAAAGGTCCCTCGCCAAGGTTAAATACTGGCCGTGTTTGTGAGGTTTTCACGTCATATTGTAGCCACAGAACATCGGTCAGTTCCCAGCCTCCTCGCCACTCCCCAACCTTGTCACAGGGTCTTAGGAATCTCCATTGGCACCTTGCTGCTCGTTGCCATGGACGACTTTTTGAACACCACCGAGTACCATTCTATAGTTGCCGATGGTAACATGAAGCTTGACGTGTGGTACACCAACGAGCCTGGTAAGGTGGAGGAGATCATTCGCTTGTACGAGGATTGGTTGCGCGAGGAGAAGCACACGTTTGTTGGTCTCGGCATGGATTTCACGCGAAAGGATTGTTACGGGCGTAGAAAAGTCGCTGTCATGCAACTGGCTATGCAGAATCATGTTTTGCTCTATCACTTCTGCAGGGGCCGGACGGGGTGCCCTACCCTCAAGGGTTTCCTTGAGAATAGAGGTATAACTTGTTGGGTTTCGTAGTAATTTCAAAAAAATTCCTACGCACACGCAAGATCATGGTGATGCATAGAAACGAGAGGGGAGAGTGTGATCTACGTACCCTTGTAGATCGACAACGGAAGCGTTAGCACAACGTGGTTGATGTAGTCGTACGTCTTCATGGTCCGACCGATCAAGCACCAAAACTACGGTACCTCCGAGTTCTAGCACACGTTCAGCTCGATGACGATCCCCGGACTCCAATCCAGCAAAGTGTTGGGGAAGAGTTCCGTCAGCACGATGGCGTGGTGACGATCTTGATGTACTACCGTCACAGGGCTTCGCCTAAGCACCGCTACAATATTATCGAGGACTATGGTGGAAGGGGGCACCGCACACGGCTAAGAATATGATCACGTAGATCAACTTGAGTCTATAGGGGTGCCCCCTGACTCCGTATATAAAGGATCAAAGGGGGGGTGCGGCCGGCCAGGGAGGGCGCGCCAGGAGGAGTCCTACTCCCTCCGGGAGTAGGATTCCCCCCCTTTCCTAGTTGGAATAGGATTCGGGAGGGGGGAAAGAGGAGAGAGAGAAGGAAGGGGGCGCCGGCCCCCTCTCCTTGTCCTATTCGGACTAGGGGGGGAGGGGCGCGCGGCCCAGCCCTGGCCACCTCTCCTCTCTTCCACTAAGGCCCATATACCTCCCGGGGGGTTCCGGTAACCTCCCGGTACTCCGGTAAAATCCCGATTTCACCCGGAACACTTCCGATATCCAAATATAGGTTTCCAATATATCAATCTTTATGTCTCGACCATTTCGAGACTCCTCGTCATGTCCGTGATCACATCCGGGACTCCGAACAAACTTCGGTACATCAAAACTCATAATATAACTGTCATCGAAACCTTAAGCGTGCGGACCCTACGGGTTCGAGAACAATGTAGACATGACCGAGACACGTCTCCGGTCAATAACCAATAGCAGAACCTGGATGCTCATATTGGCTCCTACATATTCTACGAAGATCTTTTATCGATCAGACCGCATAACAACATACGTTGTTCCTTTTGTCATCGGTATGTTACTTGCCCGAGATTCGATCGTCGGTATCTTAATACCTAGTTCAATCTCGTTACCGGCAAGTCTCTTTACTCGTTTCGTAATACATCATCTCACAACTAACTCATTAGTTGCAATGCTTGCAAGGCTTATGTGATGTGCATTACCGAGAGGGCCCGGAGATACCTCTCCGACAATTGGAGTGACAAATCCTAATCTCGAAATACGCCAACCCAACATGTACCTTTGGAGACACCTGTAGAGCACCTTTATAATCACCCATTTACGTTGTGACGTTTGGTAGCACACAAAGTGTTCCTCCGGCAAACGGGGGTTGCATAATCTCATAGTCATAGGAACATGTATAAGTCATGAAGAAAGCAATAGCAACATACTAAACGATCGGGTGCTAAGCTAATGGAATGGGTCATGTCAATCAGATCATTCACCTAATGATGTGATCCCGTTAATCAAATAACAACTCTTTTTCTATGGTTAGGAAACATAACCATCTTTGATCAACGAGCTAGTCTAGTAGAGGCATACTAGTGACACTCTGTTTGTCTATGTATTCACACATGTATTATGTTTCCGGTTAATACAATTCTAGCATGAATAATAAACATTTATCATGATATAAGGAAATAAGTAATAACTTTATTATTGCCTCTAGGGCATATTTCCTTCAGTCTCCCACTTGCACTAGAGTCAATAATCTAGATTACACAGTAATGATTCTAACACCCATGGAGCCTTGGTGCTGATCATGTTTTGCTCGTGGAAGAGGCTTAGTCAACGGGTCTGCTACATTCAGATCCGTGTGTATCTTGCAAATCTCTATGTCTCCCACCTGGACTAGATCCCGGATGGAATTGAAGCGTCTCTTGATGTGCTTGGTTCTCTTGTGAAATCTGTATTCCTTTGCCAAGGCAATTGCACCAGTATTGTCACAAAAGATTTTCATTGGACCCGATGCACTAGGTATGACACCTAGATCGGATATGAACTACTTCATCCAGACTCCTTCATTTGCTGCTTCCGAAGCACCTATGTATTTTGCTTCACACGTAGATCCCGCCACGACGCTTTGTTTAGTACTGCACCAACTGACAGCTCCACTGTTTAATGTAAACACGTATCCGGTTTGCGATTTAGAATCGTCCAGATCAGTGTCAAAGCTTGCATCGACGTAACCATTTACGATTAGCTCTTTGTCACCTCCATAAATGAGAAACATATCCTTAGTCCTTTTCAGGTATTTCAGGATGTTCTTGACCGCTGTCCAGTGATCCACTCCTGGATTACTTTGGTACCTCCCTGCTAGACTTATAGCAAGGCACACATCAGGTCTGGTACACAGCATTGCATACATGATAGAGCCTATGGCTGAAGCATACGGAACATCTTTCATTTTCTCTCTATCTTCTGCAGTGGTCGGGCATTGAGTCTAACTCAACTTCACACCTTGTAACACAGGCAAGAACCCTTTCTTTGCTTGATCCATTTTGAACTTCTTCAAAACTTTGTCAAGGTATGTGCTTTGTGAAAGTCCAATTAAGCGTCTTGATATATCTGTATAGATCTTTATGCCTAATATGTAAGCAGCTTTACCAAGGTCTTTCATTGAAAAACTCTTATTCAAGTATCCCTTTATGCTATCCAGAAATTCTATATCATTTCCAATTAGTAATATGTCATCCACATATAATATCAGAAATGCTACAGAGCTCCCACTCACTTTCTTGTAAATACAGGCTTCTCCAAAAGTCTGTATAAAACCAAATGCCTTGATCACACTATCAAAGCGTTTATTCCAACTCCGAGAGGCTTGCACCAGTCCATAAATGGATCGCTGGAGCTTGCACACTTTGTTAGCTCCCTTTGGATCGACAAAACCTTCTGGTTGCATCATATACAACTCTTCTTCCAGAAATCCATTCAGGAATGCAGTTTTGACATCCATCTGCCAAATTTCATAATCATAAAATGCGGCAATTGCTAACATGATTCGGACAGACTTAAGCATCGCTACGGGTGAGAAGGTCTCATCGTAGTCAACCCTTGAACTTGCCAAAAACCTTTTGCGACAAGTCAAGCTTTGTAGACAGTAATATTACCGTCAGCGTCAGTCTTCTTCTTGAAGATCCATTTATTCTCAATTTCTTGCCGATCATTGGGCAAGTCAACCAAAGTCCATACTTTGTTCTCATACATGGATCCCATCTCAGATTTCATGGCTTCAAGCCATTTTGCGGAATCTGGGCTCACCATCGCTTCTTCATAGTTCGTAGGTTCATCATGATCTAGTAGCATGACTTCCAAAACAGGATTACCGTACCACTCTGGCGCGGATCTCACTCTGGTTGATCTACGAGGTTCAGTAGTATCTTGTTCTGAAGTTTCATGATCATCATCATTAGCGTCCTCACTAATTGGTGTAGGTGTTACAGAAATAGGTTTATGTGATGTACTACTTTCCAATAAGGGAGTAGGTACAGTTACCTCGTCAAGTTCTACTTTCCTCCCACTCACTTCTTTCGAGAGAAACTCCTTCTCCAGAAAGTTTCCGAATTTAGCAACAAAAGTCTTGCCTTCGGATCTGTGATAGAAGGTGTATCCAATAGTTTCCTTTGGATATCCTATGAAGACACATTTCTCCAATTTGGGTTCGAGCTTATCAGGTTGAAGCTTCTTCACATAAGCATCGTAGCCCCAAACTTTCAGAAACGACAACTTTGGTTTCTTGCCAAACCACAGTTCATAAGGCGTCGTCTCAACGGATTTGATGGTGCCCTATTTAACGTGAATGCAGCCGTCTCTAGAGCGTATCCCCAAAACGATAGCGGTAAATCAGTAAGAGACATCATAGATCGTATCATATCTAGTAAAGTACGATTACGACGTTCGGACACACCATTACGCTATGGTGTTCCGGGTGGCGTGAGTTGTGAAACTATTCCACATTGTTTCAAATGTACACCAAACTCGTAACTCAAATATTCTCCTCCACGATCAGATCGTAGGAATTTTATTTTCTTGTTACGATGATTTTCAACTTCACTCTAAAATTCTTTGAACTTTTCAAACGTTTCAGACTTGTGTTTCATTAAGTAGATATACCCATATCTGCTTAAGTCATCTGTGAAGGTGAGAAAATAACGATATCCGCCACGAGCCTCAACATTCATCGGACCACATACATCTGTATGTATGATTTCTAACAAATCTGTTGCTCTCTCCATAGTATCGGAGAACGGTGTTTTTGTCATCTTACCCATAAGGCACGGTTCGCAAGTACCAAGTGATTCATAATCAAGTGGTTCCAAAAGCCCATCAGTATGGAGTTTCTTCATGCGCTTTATACCGATATGACCTAAACGGCAGTGCCACAAATAAGTTGCACTATCATTATCAACTCTGCATCTTTTGGTTTCAACACTATGAATATGAATATGTGTGTCACTACTATCGAGATTTAATAAGAATAGACCACTCTTTAAGGGTGCATGACCATAAAAGATATTACTCATGTAAATAGAACAACCATTATTCTCTGATTTTAAATGAATAACCGTCTCGCATCAAACAAGATCCAGATATAATGTTCATGCTTAACGCTGGCACCAAATAACAATTATTTAGGTCTAATATTAATCCCGAAGGTAGATGTAGAGGTAGCGTGCCGACTGCGATCACATCGACTTTGGAACTGTTTCCCACGCGCATCGTCACCTCATCCTTAGCCAATCTTCGCTTAATCCGTAGTCCCAGTTTCGAGTTGCAAATATTAGCAACAGAACCAGTATCAAATACCCAGGTGCTACTGCGAGCATTAGTAAGGTACACATCAATAACATGTATATCACATATACCTTTGTTCACCTTGCCATCCTTCTTATCCGCCAAATACTTGAGGCAGTTCCGCTTCCAGTGACCAGTCTACTTGCAGTAGAAGCACTCAGTGTCAGGCTTAGGTCCAGGTTTGGGTTTCTTCTCTTGAGCAGCAACTTGCTTGCTGTTCTTTTTGAAGTTCCCCTTCTTATTCCCTTTGCCCTTTTTCTTGAAACTAGTGGTCTTGTTGACCATCAACACTTGATGCTCCTTCTTGATTTCTACCTCCGCAGCTTTCAGCATTGCGAAGAGCTCGGGAATAGTCTTATTCATCCCTTGCATATTATAGTTCATCACGAAGCTCTTGTAGCTTGGTGGCAGTGATTGAAGAATTCTGTCAATGATGCAATCATCTGGAAGATTAACTCCCAATTGAATCAAGTGATTATTATACCCAGACATTTTGAGTATATGCTCACTGACAGAAATGTTCTCCTCCATCTTGCAGCTATAGAACTTATTGGAGACTTCATATCTCTCAATCCGGGCATTTGCTTGAAATATTAATTTCAACTCCTGGAACATCTCATATGCTCCATGACGTTCAAAACGTCGTTGAAGTCCCAATTCTAAGCCGTAAAGCATGGCACACTGAACTATTGAGTAGTCATCAGCTTTGCTCTGCCAGACGTTCATAACATCTGGTGTTGCTCTAGCAGCAGGCCTGGCACCCAGCGGTGCTTCCAGGATGTAATTCTTCTGTGCAGCAATGAGGATAATCCTCAAGTTATGGACCCAGTCCGTGTAATTGCTACCATCATCTTTCAACTTTGCTTTCTCAAGGAACGCATTAAAATTCAACGGAACAATAGCACGGGCCATCTATCTACAATCAAACATAAATAAGCAAGATACTATCAGGTACTAAGTTCATGATAAATTTAGGTTCAATTAATCATATTACTTAAGAACTCCCACTTAGATAGACATCCCTCTAATCCTCTAAGTGATTACGTGATCCAAATCAACTAAACCATGTCCGATCATCACGTGAGATGGAGTAGTTTCATTGGTGAACATCGCTATGTTGATCATATCTGCTATATGATTCACGCTCGACCTTTCGGTCTCCGTGTTCCGAGGCCATATCTGTATATGCTTGGCTCGTCAAGTATAACCTGAGTATTCCGCGTGTGCAACTGTTTTGCACCCGTTGTATTTGAACGTAGAGCCTATCACACCCGATCATCACGTGGTGTCTCAGCACGAAGAACTTTCGCAACGGTGCATACTCAGGGAGAACACTTCTTGATAATTAGTGAGAGATTATCTTATAATTCTACCGTCAATCTAAGCAAGATAAGATGCATAAAAGATAAACATCACATGCAATCAATATAAGTGATATGATATGGCCATCATCATCTTGTGCTTGTGATCTCCATCTTTGAAGCACCGTCGTGATCACCATCGTCACCGGCGCGACACCTTGATCTCCATCGTAGCATCATTGTCGTCTCACCAATCTTATGCCTCCACGACTATCGCTACCGCTTAGTGATAAAGTAAAGCACTACAGCGCGATTGCATTGCATACAATAAAGCGACAACCATATGGCTCCTGCCAGTTGCCAATAACTCGGTTACAAAACATGATCATCTCATACAATAAAATTTAGCATCATGTCTTGACCATATCACATCACAACATGCCCTGCAAAAACAAGTTAGACGTCCTCTACTTTGTTGTTGCATGTTTTACGTGGCTTCTACGGGCTTAAGCAAGAACCAATCTTACCTACGCATCAAAACCACAACGATAGTTTGTCAAGTTGGTGCTGTTTTAACCTTCGCAAGGACCGGGCGTAGCCACACTTGGTTCAACTAAAGTTGGAGAAACTGTCACCCGCTAGCCACCTTTGTGCAAAGCACGTCGAGAGAACCGGTCTCCCGTAAGCGTACGCGTAATGTCGGTCCGGGACGCTTCATCCAACAATACCGCTGAACCAAAGTATGACATGCTGGTAAGCAGTATGACTTATATTGCCCACAACTCACTTGTGTTCTACTCGTGCACATAATCAACGCATAAAACCTAGGCTCGGATGCCACTGTTGGGGAACGTAGTAATTTCAAAAAAATTCCTACGCACACGCAAGATCATGGTGATCCATAGCAACGAGAGGGAAGAGTGTTGTCTACATACCCTCATAGACCGGCAACGGAAGTGTTGACACAATGTAGAGGAAGTAGTCGTACGTCTTCACGGTCCGACCGATCAAGCACCGAAACTACGACACCTCCGAGTTCTAGCACACGTTCAGCTCGATGACGATCACCGGACTCCGATCCAGCAAAGTGTGGGGGAAGAGTTCCGTCAGCACGACGGCGTGGTGACGATCTTGATGTACTACCGTCACAGGGCTTCGCCTAAGCACCGCTACAATATTATCGAGGACTATGGTGGAAGGGGGCACCGCACACGGCTAAGAATATGATCACGTGGTTCAACTTGTGTCTCTAGGGGTGCCCCCTACCTCCGTATATAAAGCATCAAAGGGGGGGTGCGGCCGGCTAGGGAGGGCGCGCCAGGAGGAGTCCTACTCCCTCTGGGAGTAGGATTCCCCCCTTTCCTAGTTGGAATAGGATTCGGGAGGGGGGAAATAGGAGAGAGAGAGAAGGAAGGGGGGCGCCGGCCCCCTTTCCTTGTCCTATTCGGACTAGGGGGGGAGGGGCGTGCGGCCCAGCCCTGGCCACCTCTCCTCTCTTCCACTAAAGCCCACTAAGGCCCATATACCTCCCGGGGGGTTCCGGTAACTTCCCGGTACTCCGGTAAAATCCCGATTTCACCCGGAACACTTCCCATATCCAAATATAGGTTTCCAATATATCAATCTTTATGTCTCGACCATTTCGAGACTCCTCGTCATGTCCATGATCACATCCGGGACTCCGAACAAACTTCGGTACATCAAAACTCATAAACTCATAATATAACTGTCATCGAAACCTTAAGCGTGCGGACCCTACGGGTTCGAGAACAATGTAGACATGACCGAGACACGTCTCCGGTCAATAACCAATAGCGGAACCTGGATGCTCATATTGGCTCCTACATATTCTACGAAGATCTTTTATCGGTCAGACCGCATAACAACATACGTTGTTCCTTTTGTCATCGGTATGTTACTTGCCCGAGATTCGATCGTCGGTATCTTAATACCTAGTTCAATCTCATTACCGGCAAGTCTCTTTACTCGTTCCGTAATACATCATCTCACAACTAACTCATTAGTTGCAATGCTTGCAAGGCTTATGTGATGTGCATTACCGAGAGGGCCCAGAGATACCTCTCCGACAATTGGAGTGACAAATCCTAATCTCGAAATATGCCAACCCAACATGTACCTTTGGAGACACCTGTAGAGCACCTTTATAATCACCCATTTACGTTGTGACGTTTGGTAGCACACAAAGTGTTCCTCCGGCAAATGGGAGTTGCATAATCTCATAGTCATAGGAACATGTATAAGTCATGAAGAAAGCAATAGTAACATACTAAACGATTGGGTGCTAAGATAATGGAATGGGTCATGTCAATCAGATCATTCACCTAATGATGTGATCCCTTTAATCAAATAACAACTCTTTGTCTATGGTTAGGAAACATAACCATCTTTGATCAACGAGCTAGTCTAGTAGAGGCATACTAGTAACACTCTGTTTGTCTATGTATTCACACATGTATTATGTTTCCAGTTAATACAATTCTAGCATGAATAATAAACATTTATCATGATATAAGGAAATAAGTAATAACTTTATTATTGCCTCTAGGGCATATTTCCTTCATAACTTTCTCTAGTGTGGGCGTCAGGAATATTAGAGATGCTCTTTTTCAAGATTTCATCAGAATTCTAGAAGGGTACCATATCGACATCCGAGAGAAGTTTATGATCAAAGGCGGCGAAGAAAGGGACTCCATGGAGGACTTAGCAGGAGCCATCATTGACAAATCTTATTCGAAGCTGGAGTCATCTTTTCCAGAACTTCATCACTACTGGGATTGGAAGCCACTTAGTTTTGATCACCTGAAATATGGAGCTACTGTAAGTGAAGATTTCATTTTCGTTAGTTTCTGCCTTTGTTGCTAGAACAGTACTTGTTTTTTTGTATATTCATGTTTTAATTTGATTTTCCTTTAGGAAGGGTATGTGAGCTATGAGCTATACCGCCGGTTTCTGTCATTGAGGGACATCCTGCATCGTCGTTGTCTTCCTGATCTCAGATGGCGAGGACGTTTCTGACGAGTAGTCCAGGTGGAAGTGCTGGCAAGATGGATTGTGTGATGAATTGGTTATTTGATAGTTATTGTATGGGGTAGTATTACATAGACTGATGAATTTGTAATTGTGGTTGTTTTATTTTGAACCGGATGGAGTTGACTAGTTTGGAAATTTAAGTTTATTTTCATTCCATTATGTTTTTCTTGATTGGGTGCCTTCAAGAATATCCTCTATGATTTGTTGCTACGAGTTGGTATAAGATGAGATGTATTAAGAGGAGCACTCAGATGTGCACTTTCGTGATTCTAGGCAGCGCACAGTCGTCTGTTCAGGGAGGCATTGTTTTTGTTTTAGGCAAGGCACGCTCTGGTCTTATTAGTTTGCTACTCCCTCCTTCCATCTACATAGGGCCTAATGCATTTTTTAAGACCGTCTTTGACTATTGGCAAGGTTAATAGTACATGACATGCATAATGTGAAAATTATATCATTGAAATATCCTTTCACATACGAATATGACGGTATGCTTTGTGTAAGTTGCATGTCATATATTATTGTTCAAATATTTGGTCAAAGTTAGCCTCGAAAAACACATTAGGCCCTATATAGATGGAAGGAGGGAGTAGCTTCTTCACTGACAGGTAGGGGCTTTACTTTTGCTTTGAGTTTGTACTGTGTTTGGCACGGTTGTTTTTATATTGAATATATGGTTGTGGTTGTGTGTTTGAAATGGTTTTATGCAAAGCTTGAGTGTGTTTAAGATTCTTCAGATTTTCTCACTTTGATGTCTGTTTCAATATATGTTGTCTGTTTCAGTATATGTTGTCTGTTTTAGGCACGGTAATCCAGTGTGATACTTGCTGTGGGAGTATTGTGTTATCGACGGTTGTGTTTCTGTCTTTCTATTATTGTGGTGGTACTTTGATTTTGAAATGCATGGCCGTGAAGGCATTGGATGCATTGTCGTATGTTTGGTAGAGGCGTTATCCTTCCTTTCGGTATTAAATTCGGAGAGGCACTGCGTTATGTTAGTATGAGTCACTGTCATGGTTGTATGTTCTGTAATATTTCTAGTTAGTGTGCTAGTGAAGTCACGTATGTCTAGTTAGTGGAGGCATGTGCTATGTTATGTTGAGTCAGAGTTCTATCTGTTGTTCGCAAATGCTTTCTCTTACACGTTCGCTCGGAGAGGCACGTCTACGATGTTACTCAAAGGCATGGTCGTGCCTTTCTTTCGAAACGTTTGCTTTCACTTATTTACTGAGAGAGACTCATCGTTGAAACTTGTGAGGTCACACACCTTTTACAGTTGAAGTCACGGTCATTCTTCTGTTTTGGTATTTTTTCAGTTTAGTCGTCTATCACATAGGATGGTTCTTCTTTCGTTAGCTTGAGCCACGGTCGTGCTTCCATGACTCATTTGGCTTGGAGAGGGACCGGTGTTAATCTGTCGAGAGGGGACGGTCCTGTGTTAACTGGTGGCGCACTTGTGTGTGTCAGCTTAGTTGTCCGTGGTTAGAGAGGCACGTTCTACGTGGATAAGAGGCACGACAGTGCCTCTATGACCCGGATTACTGGAGGTGAGTCATTTAGCTCCTTCGTCAGATGCTTACGAATTGATAATGTTTTCCTCTGTGTTTCAATTGTTTCTTTTATTATGTCTTATTCAAGTGAGTGGTGTTCTAGTGCAAGGAAGTGATGTGTTGAATATCATGTTTAGAACTTTTGGAAAAATATGATTCTTATTTGTAAATGTTTGCTGTTCAGGAATTTAAGACTTGACCATTTGAACACACAGCTGTGTTTAACGGGATCCATAGCAGATATCTTGGACGGACACAAAAATAGGTGAAACATTGTTATGATTACATATGAGTCGATATGGCTGGCTGAAATAATGTTCGGATGGCTCCAGCTAAATTAAGGCACATTTAAGCAGTAGTCATCTTCTTCCAACTCTTCTTCTTTCGCACCGGATATTGTGCTTGTCGAGGACGATGCTCAGTGCCTCAAATACATGGCATGTGTTGTGGTTGGATGTTACCATTTTGTAAGTTAGTTGTTCTCTCATCAGTTTCACATGGATATGCAAACACATAACCGAGCAAATTAATAAAATTTATTGTAAAACTTAATGTTCAGCTAGCTTGGATGAACGTATGTTGATGTGTTGTCAGTGAGAGTGAACTTATGATACATCTCCAACGTATCTACTTTTCCAAACACTTTTGCCCTTGTTTTGGACTCTAACTTGCATGATTTGAATGGAACTAACCTGGACTGACGCTGTTTTCAGCAGAATTACCATGGTGTTATTATGTACAGGAGCAAACGTTCTCGGAATGACCTGAAACTTCACGGAGACACTTTTCAGAAAATAAGAAAAATACCTGCCAAAGATGAAGGCCAGGGGGCCCACCGTCTTGCCACGAGGGTGGGGGCGCGCCCCCTACCTCATGGGCCCCCTGTTGCCTCTTCGACTCCAACTCCACCTCCATATATTGAGTTTTGATGAGAAAAAAAATCAGAGAGAAGAAATCATCACGTTTTACGATACGGAGCCGCCGCCAAGCCCTAAAACCTCTTGGAGGGGCTGATCTGGAGTCCGTTCGGGGCTCCGGAGAGGGGAATTCGTCGCCATCGTCATCATCAACCATCCTCCATCACCAATTTCATGATGCTCACCGCCGTGCGTGAGTAATTCCATCGTAGGCTTGCTGGACGGTGATGGGTTGGATGGGATCTATCATGTAATCGAGTTAGTTTTGTTAGGGTTTGATCCCTAGTGTCCATTATGTTCTGAGATTGATGTTGCTATGACTTTGCTATGCTTAATGCTTGTCATTAGGGCCCAAGTGCCATGATTTCAGATCTGAACCTATTATGTTTTCATCAATATATGAGTGTTCTTGATCCTATCTTGCAAGTCTATAGTCACCTATTATGTGTTATGATCCGTTAACCCCGAAGTGACAATAATCGGGATACTTACCAATGATGACCGTAGTTTGAGGAGTTCATGTATTCACTATGTGTTAATGCTTTGTTCTGGTTCTGAGACATTAATATCCCTTAGTTTCCATAAGGACCCCGCTGCCACGGGAGGGTAGGACAAAAGATGTCATGCAAGTTCTTTTCCATAAGCACGTATGACTATGTTCGGAATACATGCCTACATTATATCAATGAACTGGAGCTAATTCTTTGTCACCCTAGGTTATGTCTGTTACATGATGAACCGCATCCGGCATAATTCTCCCTCATCAATCCATTGCCTACGAGCTTTCCATATATTGTTCTTCACTTATTTACTTTTCCGTTGCTATTGCTATCGTCACTACAAAATACCAAAAACATTGCTTTTACTATTGTTACCTTTTGCTAACGTTATCGCTACTATCATATTACTTTGCTACTAAACACTTTGCTGCAGATATTAAGTTTCCAGGTGTGGTTGAATTGACAACTCAGCTGCTAATACTTGAGAATATTCTTTGGCTCCCCTTGTGTCGAATCAATAAATTTGGGTTGAATACTCTACCCTCAAAAACTGTTGCGATCCCCTATACTTGTGGGTTATCAAGACTATTTTCTGGCGCCGTCGCCGAGGAGCATAGCTCTATTCTTTGAGTCACTTGGGATATATATCTGCTTACCATTATGAAGAACTTGAGAGATCCAAAAACCAAGATCTATCCCTCAACTATGAGGGGAGGTAAGGAACTGCCATCTAGCTCTACACTTGATTCACCTTCTGTTTTGAGTAAGCTTGTGACACCTACACCTGCTTCTGCTATTCGTTTTGATATGTCGCATGTTATTGATGATGCCACTTCTGCTATGCATGATACTTATGATGAAACTACGTCTATGTCTGATACTACTATGCCACTTAGTGCTTTTCTTGATGAACAACTTGCTAGGGCTAGAGAAATTGAAAATATTGAATCTGATGATACTGATGAAAGTGATGATGAAGAACTACTTGCTATTCCTAAGGGTTATGTTTTTGATCAAGATGCTTCTTTAGCTATTTTAGCTTGTAGAAATAGAACTGAACTTAAAAAATTATTAGCTAAATGGAGTAAGCAATCCCTAAATGATAGAATGAAATCTGACCCTGCTTTTGCTACTTCACCTATCTTTGTTACTGATAAGGATTATGAATTCTCTGTTGATCCTGATATAATTACTTTGGTTGAATCCGATCCTTTTCATGGTTATGAATCTGAAACTGTTGTGGCACATCTTGCTAAATTGAATGATATAGCCACCCTGTTCACTAAAGATGAGAGAACTCGTTACTTTTACATCCTTAAAATATTTCCATTCTCATTAAAGGGTGATGCTAAGATATGGTTTAATTCTCTTGATCCTGGTTGTGTGCGTAGTCCCCAGGATATGATTTATTACTTCTCTGCTAAATATTTCCCTGCTCATAAGAAACAAGCTGCTTTAAGGGATATATATAACTTTGTGCAAATTGAAGAAGAGAGTCTCCCACAAGCTTGGGGGAGGCTTCTCCAATTACTTAATGCTTTGCCTGATCATCCTCTTAAGAAAAATGAAATACTTGATATCTTTTATAATGGACTAATTGATGCCTCCAGAGATTACCTGGATAGTTGTGTTGGTTCTGTTTTCAGGGAAAGAACACCGGGTGAAGCTGAAATTCTATTGAATAATATGTTGACAAATGAAAATAATTGGACACCTCCGGAGCCAATTCCTGAGCCTATTCCTAAACCAACTCCGAAGAAGAGGGGTATTATATTTCTCAGTCCTGAAGATATGCAAGAGGCAAAGAAATCTATGAAAGAAAAGGGTATTAAAGCTGAAGATGTTAAGAATTTACCTCCTATTAAAGAAATACATGGTCTTAACTTACCGCCTGTTGAAGAAACATATAATCCAAATCCTTTACCTATTGAAGAAACTCATGGTCTTGATAACCTGACACAGGTAGTAAAGGTAAATTCTCTCTATAGATATGATAAAGCTGTAATCCCATTTACTAAAATTGCTAGCCCATGCTTAGATGAGTTTGATAAATTTATGGCTAAGCAAGAAGATTTTAATGCTTATTTTGGCAGACAACTGAAATATAATTCAAATATGCTTGGACACTTGGGTGATTATATGGCTAATGTCAAAAGTGAACTTAAACTTATTAGTAAACATGCTTCTATGGTTACCACTCAAGTAGAACAAGTACTTAAATCTCAAAATGATTTGCTCAATGAATTGAATAGTAAAAATAATGATTATGCTGTTAGAGTGGCTACTAGAACTGGTAGAATGACTCAGGAACCTTTGTATCCTGAAGGCCATCCTAAGAGAATTGAGCAAGATTCTCGGAGAAATAATATAGATGCACCTAGTTCTTCTAAAAAGAAGAAAAAGAAAAATGATAAGACTTTGCATGCTTCTAGTGATCCTATTGTTGAAACACCTGAGAATCCAAATGATATTTCTATTTCTGATGCTGAAACACAATCTGGTAATGAACCTGAAACCAGTGGTAATGTTAATGATAATGTTCATGATGATGCTCAACCTAGTAATGATAATGACATAGAAATTGAACCTGCTGTTGATCTTGATAACCCACAATCAAAGAATCAACGTTATGATCAGAAAGACTTTGTTGCCAGGAAGCATGGTAAAGAAAGAGAGCCATGGGTTCAGAAACCCATGCCATTTCCTCCCAAACCATCCAAGAAAAAGGATGATGAGGATTTTGAGCGCTTTGCTGAAATGATTAGACCTATCTTTTTGAGTATGTGATTAACTGATATGCTTAAAACCAATCCTTATGCTAAGTACATGAAAGATATTATTACAAATAAAAGAAAGATACCGGAAGCTGAAATTTCCACCATGCTTGCTAATTATACTTTTAAGGGTGGAATACCAAAGAAACTTGGAGATCCAGGAGTACCAACTATACCATGCTCTATTAAAAGAAATTATGTTAAAACTGCTTTATGTGATCTTGGAGCCGGTGTTAGTGTTATGCCTCTCCCTTTATATTGTAGACTTGATTTGAATAAGTTGACACCTACTAAAATATCTTTGCAAATGGCTGATAAATCAACTGCTATACCTGTCGGTATTTGTGAGGATGTGCGTGTTGTAGTTGCAAACGTTACTATTTTAACGGACTTTGTTATTCTTGATATTCCCGAGGACGATAGTATGTCTATTATTCTTGGAAGACCCTTTTTGAATACTGCAGGGGCTGTTTGCACTAAAGGCAATGTCACTTTTCATGTTAATGGTAATGAGCATACGGTACACTTTCCGAGGAAACAACCTCAAGTTCACAGTATCAATTCTATTGGAAAAAATCCATCGATTATATTTGGAGGTTTTAAATTTCCCCTTCCTACTGTCAAGAAGAAATATGATATTCTTATTATTGGGGATGTGCATATCCCCGTTGAGGTAACATAGTGTTATTCGAAATTTCTCCGGTTCCATGTTATTCGGAATGAGTTCGTTAACAAGACTTGATCAACCTTGTTAGTGGATTCCTTTTGATGATCATGAGATGGATGAAACTAGAAGGCACAACCTCCTGTACCCCACTTTTACTTTCTGTTATTTATATTAAATAAAATAAATATTTTTTCTGTCTGTTATCTGATTATCCGTGCAATATAAAAATACCTCGAAAATAAAAGTTCTCCAAATGCCCTGAAAATTAAATATGATTTTTTTTTCTAGAATATTTGAGGATTTACGGAGCTGAGAACACACCAAGGGGCCAACCACCTTTCCACGACGGTGGAGGGCGCGCCCACCCCTCTAGGGCGTGTCCCCTGCCTCGTGGGCCCACGGTGGCCCTCCTCCACTTATCCTTTCACCCATACACTTCATCTTCCTCCCCCAAACACGAATAACCAGCTCAAACCCGAGTCCAAGCTCGTTTTTCTGCCATTTTCGATCTCCTTGCTCAAAGCACCTCTCACAAAATTGCTTGGGGAGATTGTTCCTTGGTATGTGACTCCTCCATTGGTCCAATTAATTTTTGTTCTAGTGCTTTATTCATTGCAAATTTTGCTGCTTAGGTGACCCTGTTCTTGAGCTTGCATGTCAAATTTATATGGTCAAAATTAGTTTTGATGCATGATATAGGCCCTAGGCACTTGTAGGAGTAGTTGCTATCAATATTATTGAGTTTGGTTTACTTTTATTTTGAAGTTACTAAAAAATTTCAAAAAATTTCAGAGGAAGAAAAATGCTTAGGAAAATGTTCCAAGGTGGTTCTTCAAAGAAGCAAGGACCCAGGCTTGCAATGCGTGATGCTGACGAAGAGCCACCAAGAGACGCTCCAATGCGTCCTTGTGAGTGGCCTTCTGAAAATTTTATGAATCGAGCGGGAATAAAAGAAGAATTCAACGCATATTTGCGTAACGCTGATCTCGTGAGCTTCGAGGAAGAGAAGTGCAGTCAGTATCATGAGCTCACTAGCTCCTTTGTGAGGAGGTTTGAATTTTCAACTTCACGTAATTCTCCAACTGTCCTGTTTGATCTTTATGATAAATCTTATACCATGGACTTAGAGGATTTTACCACTGCATGCAAACTTCCACAATGGGGTAGTATAAGGGATCCTCGTAAATATGAATTTAGAGATTTTCTTACTAATATAACTGTGGGAGAATCTAGAGATATTACACAAGCTACCATAGGGAGCATTCACTTTCCTGCTATACATTATTTTGCTCTCTTCATAGGTAGATGCATAAATGGTAAAGATGAGGCATGTCACATGTGTGTCCCCGATCTTAGTATTCTTAGGAGTGCTGTGTTAGGAGACAAATCATATAATTTAGGAGCCATTGTTGCACGTAGGTTGCATCTTAATAGACGTAATGGAGATTTCTTTGGTGGAATTTATGCAACCCGTATAGCTAATTTTTGGGGTATAGATGTACGCGAAGATGATATTGAATTACCTCCTGCCTATCTAGATTTTAATGCTATGGTTCACCACCAGTTTGTCGAGAGGAACGAATCACCTCTCGAGTATCGACTAATCTTTGGCAGACACCGTGCTGTCCGTATTACTCTCCCAGCTCCTGCCTTCTTTGATTATCAGGCAAGAGGAGGATATACTATTACCAGAGAGGAGGCAAATGAGTACGAGAGGAGAGAGGAGGCCGCTCGTCGCCACGCTGCAGCTCAGCAGGCGATAGCTGCTGCATCACAGTATGACCCCAACTACTATTATGGATATCCGCCAGGCCAGCCGTGGCCATAGACCAACTTAGGCCAAAAGCTTAAGCTTGGGGGAGTACTTATTTCTCACCGACATTACATTTATGCTCACACACTCATTGCTAGATGTCGGTGCTCATACTTTTTCATTGTATCATCCATGCTAGTTTATTTTCCTTTTTATGCTTTCTTCTTGTGTGTTTAATAAACCTTAAGAAAAACCAAAAAAATTAGCTGTAGCTTTTAATTAATTTACCTTCCATGCTTGTAGTAGTAATTAAAAAGAAAACCCAAAAATATTTCCTGTTCTTCTTTTGCTTGTTGGGAGCTTTCCCGTCTAAATAGTTTTATTTCTTTTCTTTTCTTTGGGGGTCGATAGGAGAAGACCCTGATTAAATTGTTGAAGTGGCTCTTATATGCATTATTGTTGATCTGACAAAAGAGCCCATGTTGCCTTGTCTTCTCCTGTTTATTGAATGCGTGCAGATTCCAGCTTAGTCCAATGCACATGCACTATTATTATTATTCACATCATTCGGTCGTGCAAGTGAAAGGCAATTATGACGATATATGATGGACTGACTGAGATGAGAAAAGCTGGTATGAACTCGACCTCTTTTGTTTTTGTAAATATGATTAGTTCATTGTTCCTGATTCAGCCTATTATGAATAAACATGTTTGCAATGACAACTAGAGATCATAGTTTCTTATGCCATGCTTGATTAGCTATGAGTTATAATGGTTTACCTTGTGTGCCAACATGCTATTTAAATGGTTATGATGTGGTATGATAGGTGGTATCCTCCTCTGAATGATTTAAGTGACTTGACTTGGCACATGTTCACGCATGTAGGTGAAACAAAATCAACATAGCCTTCACGATATTTATGTTCATGGTGGATAATATCCTATTCATGCTTGCATTTAGTGTTGATTAATTTTAATGCATGTTCATGAATGTTGTCGCTCTCTAGCTAGTCGCTTCCCAGTCTTTTGCTAGCCTTCACCTGTACTAAGTGGGAATGCTGCTTGTGCATCCAAACTCCTTAAACCCCAAAGTTATTCCACATGAGTCCACTATACCTACCTATATACGGTATCTACCTGCCGTTCCAAGTAAATTTGTATGTGCCAAACTCTAAACCTTCAAATAAACATCCTGTTTTGTATGCTCGAATAGCTCATGTATCAACTAGGGCTGTCTGTATCTTCCATGTTAGGCGGGTTATTCTCAAGAGGAGTGGACTCCGCTCCTCACTCACGAGATAAATGGCTGGTCACCGGGATGCCCAGTCCCATGCTTTATGCAAACTAAATCAAAATAATTGCAAACAAAACTCCCCCTGGGACTCTTGTTAGTTGGAGGCACTCGTCGTTTCGAGCAAGCCATGGATTGATGCTTGTTGGTGGAAGGGGGAGTATAAACTTTACCATTCTGTTTGGGAACCGCCTATAATGTGTGTAGCATGGAAGATATCGCCATCTCCTGGTTGTTATGTTGACAATGAAAGTATACCACTCAAAATATTATTCACCTCTGTTTCAAAACCGAGCTCTGGCATCTCTACAGATCCCTGCTTCCCTCTGCGAAGGGCCTATCTATTTACTTTTATGCTGAGTCATCATCCTCTTATTAAAAAGCGCCAGTTGGAGAGCACCACTGTCATTTGCATTCATTACTGTTAGTTTACATTGAGTATGACTTGCCTAGATCTCTTTTACCATGAATTACAATGTCTAGTCGGCCCTTGGTCTTTAAAGGTGCTCTGCATTTATGTTTTGCGGTCTCAGAAAGGGCTAGCGAGATACCATCCTGTTATATCATATTATGATTGTTTTGATAAAGTTTTGTCATCCGAGTTTTATTATTATGGCTCGCTAGTTGATTATGCTATTGATATGAGTAAACTTGAGACCTATGCGCTATTGCAAATGTGGTTAGTTATAATCTTTGCTGAAAACTTGAATGCTGGCTTTACATATTTACAACAACAAGAGCAAACAGAGTTTGTAAAAGTTTTTCTTTATCACTTTCAGTTTGTCAACTGAATTGCTTGAGGACAAGCAAAGGTTTAAGCTTGGGGGAGTTGATACGTCTCCAACGTATCTACTTTTCCAAACACTTTTGCCCTTGTTTTGGACTCTAACTTGCATGATTTGAATGGAACTAACCCGGACTGACGCTGTTTTCAGCAGAATTACCATGGTGTTATTTATGTGCAGGAGCAAACGTTCTCGGAATGACCTGAAACTTCACGGAGACACTTTTCAGAAAATAAGAAAAATACCTGCCAAAGATGAAGGCCAGGGGCCCACCGCCTTGCCACGAGGGTGGGGGGCATGCCTGCCCCCCTAGGGCACCCCTACCTCGTGGGCCCCCTGTTGCCTCTCCGACTCCAACTCCACCTCCATATAGTGAGTTTCGATGAGAAAAAAATCAGAGAGAAGAAATCATCGCGTTTTACGATACGGAGCCGCCGCCAAGCCCTAAAACCTCTCGGAGGGGCTGATCTGGAGTCCGTTCGGGGCTCCGGAGAGGGTAATCCATCGCCATCGTCATCATCAACCATCCTCCATCACCAATTTCATGATGCTCACCGCCGTGCGTGAGTAATTCCATCGTAGGCTTGCTGGACGGTGATGGGTTGGATGGGATCTATCATGTAATCGAGTTAGTTTTGTTAGGGTTTGATCCCTAGTGTCCATTATGTTCTGAGATTGATGTTGCTATGACTTTGCTATGCTTAATGCTTGTCACTAGGGCCCGAGTGCCATGATTTCAGATCTAAACCTATTATGTTTTCATCAATATATGCGTGTTCTTGATCCTATCTTGCAAGTCTATAGTCACCTATTATGTGTTATGATCCGTTAACCCCGAAGTGACAATAATCGGGATACTTACCGGTGATGACCCTAGTTTGAGGAGTTCATGTATTCACTATGTGTTAATGCTTTGTTCCGATTCTCTATTAAAAGGAGACCTTAATATCCCTTAGTTTCCATAAGGACCCCGCTGCCATGGGAGGGTAGGACAAAAGATGGCATGCAAGTTCTTTTCCATAAGCACGTATGACTATATTCGGAATACATGCCTACATTATATCAATGAACTGGAGCTAGTTCTGTGTCACCCTAGGTTATGACTATTACATGATGAACCACATCCGGCATAATTCTCCATCACTGATCCATTGCCTACGAGCTTTCCATATATTGTTCTTCGCTTATTTACTTTTCCGTTGCTATTGCTATCATCACTACAAAATACCAAAAACATTGCTTTTACTATTGTTACCTTTTGCTACCGTTATCACTACTATCATATTACTTTTCCACTAAACACTTTGCTGCAGATATTAAGTTTCCAGGTGTGGTTGAATTGACAACTCAGTTGCTAATACTTGAGAATATTCTTTGGCTCCCCTTGTGTCGAATCAATAAATTTGGGTTGAATACTCTACCCTGGAAAACTGTTGCGATCCCCTATACTTGTGGCTTATCAACTTACATTATTGATAAAAAATAATTATTATTCATATTAATGAGCGGCATCAAATGCATGGTGTAAATAGCACTGTCATCCCTGAAAATTGAGAGCATTAATGTTTGTGATTAGAAAGTGAACAATAGGTATGGGATGTGTAGTGGAACAAAAAGATGCATGGTTTAAATGAGGTAGAGCTACAGTTAAAAGAAACTTACTCTCTGTCTGAGTTACATACACTCTTCACAGGTTTGACATGAAAGGAGGCCATGGTGTGAGGATAGTTGTTGTAAGCAGAATGGTAAGCTCTCTTGAAGTTTTCGATGACAATGTCCGAGTGTTCCTTTATACCGTCGCAATTGATATAAGGACATAGAATTTCGAAGCGACGCATTGCGAGATTCATGATGACGAGGTAGATAAAATGTGGATCCTTTCTCACAGGTATTAAGATCTAAAACAATTAACAGGGAATAATATCATTGTAACAAGAAAAACTTGTTGAATCAAAGACGAACACTGGGCAGATAGAGTGAGTAGGGTGAACTCACGATGTCACATTTGTTGGGCAGCCTGTACCCAATAGTTTTTTCCACAATGTGTTCCTTGAGTAGTTCTGTGCTTGCTCCTAGAACTTTAAATTTATCCTGTAGAAAATTGAAGTTGTATCACTCAATGTGGTAGTAGTAGTAAATGTGGTCTGTTTTTATTATTTATGAGAAGCAAGAACTTACAGAAGCGTCCATGTACATTATATGCTTGTGCACAAATGTTGGCATTACGTAGAATTGTTCTTTCATCAACAACACTGAGTAAGCATCGACCACGAATGAGTTGATATATCCGTATACCTTCATTGACAAACCTAAAGTTCGATGATCGGCCCAACGTCGATCCACGTAGAATATCTTCTTGCTGTAAAAAAAACAAATGAATTTTAAATTGTAAGATTTTCTTTTTTAATATAAGAGGAAATGATTAGTATTCAATTTCAATAGTAGAAGAATCGAGCCGAAACACTTGAATATGATAGCTTCAGGCAGAATATATTGCATTATTATACGAAGGGACCAAAACTTTACTGTAACAGGAACAACGAATTCATTACCTACCATTTTGCTTGATACCTGGCGTATTGTCGACGATTGTTTCATACACTTCTTTCTCCTCGTTTGTGGAATCTCTTATTTCCAAAAGTTGGCAGTGATCTTGATGGTCATTCCCTTGGTCAGTGAATCGAGTCTATTCTAGCTCAGAATGATGTTGATGAGGATGGAAGACATGACCACCGGAGTTCAATTGACCATTACTAATTTGCAGACGACCATCATTATAATTGTTGTTTCTTTGGAACATTAGGCGTTGTGTTTGGTGCTGCATGCGCAGTTCTAATGTTTTGACAGTTGGATCACCGGTTGAGCTTGAAGGAATATCTATTGGAAAATGCTGGAGAGGATGGCCGGAATACTACATGATGTTGAACTGTTGTTGCAAGGCACTGTAACTTTGCCCATTAGACCCGCCTCTGTGTGGTTGCTGATTGTTCTGCTCTTGAGGTTGGCGTTGTTGGCACCGTGTAGTGCTGTTATTCTAAGCATCATTGTGTTGGGGGTAGTGGGCATCACGGACAATGGTTTGTTGCTGGTACTGCTTTTGACTTTGGTTGTTCATCGCATATGGTGAGCACTGGCTTTTGTTTGAACCGTCGTTACTCTGAGCACCAGGATGTCGGTAGAAGTGGTCTTTGATACTAGGAGCTGGTTGGTTGTAGTGTTGGGACAAGGGAGTTGATGGTAAACTTTGGGACAAGACAGTTTGAGTTAAACCTGTAGAGTATGACGTATCAAAGGCCTGTGTGAGGTGGCTACCGCCTGACATTGATCCTGATCTGCTAGGTATAGGTGGCTCTGGATAGTTAGAAAGGGAAGATCTAGCTGACGAGCTTGAATTCTTGGCCAAGTGTGAGACAGTATCAGGTTGGCATTGTTGTGATGCTACTTGGTTATGAAAGGGTTGTTTCTTTTTTTGTTCAATGACTCTGTCAAGTTGTTCATGGATAGATGGGTCAGACCATATTTCATCATCATCAATGAATCCACAATTAAGGAGGCTTCTGTGGTTGTCAGCTTGTAGAGACTGGTTGTTTGCAGTTTCTGCTGAATTATGTGGAGGCTCCAATATCCTAACTCTTTTCATAGGAGGCGTTGTACTCTTGTTACCTGGATCTTCTGACTGCTTTAAGGACCTCTTGTGAGCTGCCAATTGTGGTTCCGGTTCTGGCGGATGTGCGCTTGTGGTAATAGGGACGCTGTCTGTGGGATCAATAGGTGGTTGCTTCATACACTGTTTATGTTCTTCTGCAACGTTATTGTCTTCTGCATTGACAGATGGTGCAGCAACCAGTGGAGCATCACTAGTGGATGGAATTGCTTTTCCCGTGTCCAGTACTGAGCCAGAACCGCTGGCAGAATCACTGGGGACTTCTGCTATAGGAGGAAGTAGCTCTTGTGCGTTCTGTTTCAGCAATGTTCTTCTCGTCACTCAAAGTTGAAACAAGATGGACCTTATCTTCCTGTAGCGAAGAAGAACGTTATCCAGTGACATTGTTTGATTTTTGTGCAGGCTGGGATACAGTGAGGCTTTTTGTGTTGGTTGAAGAGTTGTTGTGAGCGCTGTCAGAACCGCTGGACCGTGCAGTAGTTGGTGACGTTTTCCCAACGTGATAAACAGGTGCTCCAAGTGTATCTGTTGAGATTGGATCAGTCAGTAATTGTTTGTCAACCGCAGAGTGCGAGGCTGATGTTTCTGTTGCAGTAGGTTTTGCTGTTTCCTCCAAGAGTTTTTCCAGTGGGCTTGTCAGAGAGTTGTGGTCTGCAGATCCTCCAGCAGATTTTTGGGTTTCAATCGGTACAGAACACTCAGATGAATTTTCACCTGTCATTATAATTGCCCCGCTCTCCAGCATCTCGGTTGTTGACACGAAGGGCTCATGGACCGGCAAGCCATCAAGGCATTTGTGCAGATGGTTATAAACTTTGTCCAGATGAATCTTGGCTTGTTCATCAATGTCCTCTTTGTTGTGGTCGATCTTGTTCACTTCCAGTAGCAACTTAATCTGGGTTGATGATTTTAGGTGTGAAGATAGACGAATTTGGGACTGCTCTTTTCGTACGGATTCTGGGATTCTTGGTCAGGGGTATCGCAGCAACCCTTTAAATTTTCCAGGGAGTGTGATGTGGCGTGAAGGGCACTGGTTGAGCCATTGCTGGAAGAACTTTGACTGCTTGTTGTGCTAGAACTTGGAAGCGTAGAATATGTTGAAGGGAGTGATGAAAATGTTTCTTTTTCATTTGAGTTGTCCTGTTGCAAGTTACAATAAACGCCCTGGTCTCTGGTCTTGGTTTCTTTTGCACTAAGATCCCTACCAAGTGAAAGGAGATTCTCCAATTTCTGCTCGAGAACTGGTTGAAACCACGAGAAAAGTTCTGTGTACATTTCATTGATAACTTTGGCAATTTTCATCTTGGCCTGGAATTGAAAGAAAAACCATCAGATATTATTAACACCAAGAATGAAAAGAAGTTATTAATACCGAAAATGAAAAATATCTTGTGAACTACTGTACGTTGTGTCAATAATTGCAGAAAAGGCATGGAATAATGTGCACAGAAGGACACATGGTGTGCTGCGGGAAGCGCAGCTAACAAAATCCATGAATCATGGTGAACACATTCCTTGAAAAGAGCACAGTCGACCTACTTTACAAAGCATGGTTGATCTACTGTCGTAGGGAAGCAGCGCTATAATTAACACAAAGGCACATCTAACATACTATAGGAAGCACTTCTATGTTTAACACAAAGGCACAGTTAACGTACTATGGGAAGCACTTGTAGTTTTAACACAAAAAGCATAGATGACGTACTATAGTGAGCACTTCTATATTTAACACAAAGGCATAGTTAACGTTCTATAGGAAGTACATGTAGTTTTAACACAAAAGCACAGGTAATGTACTATAAGGAGCACTTATATATTTAATGCAAAGGCACAGCTAACGTATTATAGGAAGCACTTCTAGTTTTAACACAAAGTTACAGCTAACGTACTATAGGAAGCACTTCTGGTTTTAACACAAAGGCACGGGTAACGTATTATACGAAAGCACTTCTAGTTTTAACACAAAAGCACAGCTAACGTACTATAGGAAGCACTATAAGTTTTAACGCAAAGGCACGGCTAACGTATTATAGGAAGCACTTCTAGTTTTAACACGAAAGCACAGTTAACGTACTATAGGAGGCACTTGTATATCTAACACAAATGTGCAGTTAACGTACTATAGAAAGCACTTTTATATTTAACACAAAAGCACGGCTAACGTATTATAGGAAGCAGTTCTGGTTTTAACACAAAAGTACAGATAACGTCCTATAGGAAGCACTTTTATATTTAACACAAAAGCACAGCTAACGTAGTATAGGAAGCACTTCTATATTTAACACAAAAGTACGGCTAACGTCCTATAGGAAGCACTTCTGGTTTTAACACAAAAGCAGAGCTAACGTCCTATAGGAACGAAAATTCGTAGGAGTGCTCGTCCTCGCATGCTCACGATATCTTCACGCGCTCGTTCGCATCGGGATCACAGCTGACGGCCGTATTAAGTGCGGTATCCAGCGCGTATGGGCCAGTATTAGGTGCAAGGAAAAACCGTGTTGGCCCCACAGCGGAGCGTCGTGCCGCCTGGACAGAACGGCGGGCGCTGTCAGCCCACATCATGTACCGACCGCACAGGGAGGGCCCTCCGTCACGGGCCGTATTCGAATCCAAACAACCCATTTTTTGCGCTGCCCGTCACCATAGAAGGCGACCTCGATCATATCGGAGAGCATGCATGCCCGCTGGCGCATAGGACATTGTGTCATTTCCATCAGTGAATAAATAGAAAACCGATTGATTAGACACAATGACGATTCGGAGAACAGAACATGCTTCGCTCGTTGACAATCATCATTTTTCGCAATACTTGTACAATCACCACACCGACTACCAGGGTGACTTATTTTTCGAGTGACACAGGGTTACGTAAAATGTACACAGCTTTAGGAAAATCGTACTACGTAGCTCACAAGACAGCATCAAATTGTACAAACTGAACCCAAAACTAGCAACAAAGCTAACTACACAACAGTCCGCTCCAGCCGGATTGGTGTTTCAGCAGGAGGCACTGCATGAAGCATGATACTACTTCGGTTTCCGCACGTGTTTCGCCAGTGACCACCTACGTCACAATTGGTGCATTTCGGCTCGATCCCTCCCTGGTTTCTTCAGCATGTCACCTCTGTCTGGGGTGTCTCCGCGTGACTCCCATAAAATCCATGACTTGCAGCGGAATAGCATCATTAATCGAGATGCCGCATGTTGATCCATTAAACACCGTCGCCACAGGAATGAAGCAATTGAACAGATTTTATGTACCTTCAGTGAATGACAGCACAACATTCCCGTGTGCTCAAAGTTTCGACACTCGCATAGAAACTGATCAACCCCTCCATCAACTGTGCCCTTATACACCACCTTACACCATTTGCCATGCCTCTCCGGATGGTGCCGCCGCACTAGGTACTTAACGCCTTGCTCAACCAGTTCGGCCTTGTACTGCCCTGCTTCGCTCGCCAAACTTCTTGAACGCGGGCCCTAGTGTACACCTCACTAGGATGCTGCTCCAATGGTGTGTTAGCTTTCATCACCTGTACTGCGTACAAATTCATGACATGGGCTCCACAGGTTAGAACCCTCGTCCATATGATTGAACAACATAATTTATGTAGGTCCAAACCAAGAAACACGAAAAACCGGAAGTACATGTGCAGGACGATGAACACCGCTTCCAAAACTGGCTATGCGTTCGAGGCAAAGTACATCTTTGTTACGGTGTTCCACCAGATGCAGGAAAACCATAAGCCTTGTTTGCTTATAGGGGGACCAATCCCGTAGTGGAATTAATCCACCCAGTGATTAGGTTGATCCCCTACTTGTCAGCCAATCTCTGTGGGGGTTGATTCCCTAGCAACCCTGCAATCCCTGCTATTGATTTAACTATTTGGTTAATCCCAGCTGCACTATACCCATTCAAACTGATCATATGCGAAACTGCTCATCCAACATTTTGCAACTGTAGCAGTATTAAGCACACAATCTGATGTATAAAATTTCGTAAATATAGCACAACAACATTAAGAGATTTCACAAATATAGGAAGTAGTAAGCATTCAAATTGTCCGGCATGAGAAAGAATTATCTTCTCGAAGAGCAAACAAATGAGAATCTGTGAACAATAAAAAAAGGAATACGTTTTACGATAACAACAAAATGGGCTTTCATATCGGCCGAACGTTCATTCTCAGATTTATTATAGCAAAACTAGTGGCGAAAACAGAACACACTCTGCAAAAAGCTTAAGTAAACTAAGAATTATTTAGTTCCTCTCCCATCACCTTGGCAAGCCTCGCAGCCTCCTTCACCATCTTATGTAGTCATCACGAGCTCAAACATAGTGTCAAATACCCAAATTCTTGCAACAAACAATTTTTTTAAGGAAATAGCAGTAAAAATAATAATGGAATCTCGGTTCATGGCCTCATATACCGAACATCAGATCAAACCCGCAACAAATGTAAGGCATCTTTTTTCTGGATGCTATATAGACCAAACCCGTGACAAATGTGATGCATCTTTTTACTGGATGCTACATAGATCAAACCCACGGCAAGGGTTAACGTTAATTCGTGTGAAGTGAAAAGATACACATATATGAATTCAAAGTCTTGGCATGCATGAATGCACAGTGCAAAATGATCTTTGCATGAACAAGCATGCAAAGACTTGACAAAATGAATGCCAGCTTATCCATTCTGCAAGCAAATATCCAAGAGAAAAATTGGCTTTGTTGGCAGCTCAGAAGTCATCTAATGTATGTGCAAGAACTAGCAAACAACAAGACCAAGGAGAACTATCTGTGAACTGTTCAGGTTTTGCTAATACTAGGCAGAGGAAAAAAGGGTTTCTTCAAGTGGACATGTGTGACGGGAGTTGCCATGCTGTACAAAAGGTACTTCAATTCTAAGTCTAACAATTAGTATCAAATAACCATGGACTGCTAATAAAACTAAGGCCAATTAACTGCATTTGAAGTGGATGGAAGCTGATTGAAGTGGATGGAAGCTGACGGGAGTCGCCCGTTTGAGCGGGGAGGGCTCGGTGTGCTCAACACGACTAAATTCGCAAGAGTGCTTCGCCTAAGATGGCCTTGGTTTGAGTGGACGGAGCCCTCAAACTTGTGGGTGGGCATGCATGGGCAGCCCTTGCGGCGAACAAGATCTTAATCTCTTCTACGCTTCTACAACTATCACCATTGGGAATCGTGCGAAGACGCCCTTTTGGGATGCGCCATGGATAAACAACCGGAAACCCAAGGACATTGCGCCACTCATTTTTGCGGCTTCTGCTAGGAAAAATTGGAAGATAAAGGAGGCACTTTCCAGCAATGCTTGGGTGTCCAAGATCAAGTTGTCGGTGAACTTCACCTTGGAGCACATTCGCCAATTCGTGGCCCTCTGGACAATCATCCATGACTTTCAACTTGACGCTCATACCGAGGACGAGACTGTTTGGAAGCACACTAACGATGGGCAATATTCCGCGGCTTCCGCCTACGTGGCCCAGTTTTTGGGAACCTTCTACTCCCCCATGGAGCACGCGGTGTGGAAATCTTGGGCTCCCACAAAAGTCAAATTCTTCGCTTGGTTGGCCACTCAACATAGGCTCTGGACTGCAGATAGTTTGACCAAGCGTGGTTGGCCGAATTGTGGTCTTTGCCCGCTGTGCAAGCGGGAGCAGGAGTCTGGTGCCCACATCTTCTTCAAGTGTCGCTTCACTAGGCGACGTTGGATCTCGATTAAGGACTGGCTACATTTAGAGAGCATCGACACCGACACTTGGCATCTCGAGAGGTCTGTCAAAGATTGGTGGGTCAAGAGGTCAGACTCCTCCATCCCCAATAGGAAGGCAATGGCGTCCATCACCATGCTTGTCTGCTGGGCTATCTGGAATGAAAGAAATGCACGGGTTTTCCGCAACAAAAGTGTGCCGCCGCCAATTTTGCTCCGCTCCATAAAAGAAGAAGCTCGTCTATGGGTGACCGCGGCGCAAAAAAATTAGGTGTCATCTTATCAGGAGAGTAATCACTTTGTGTATTGGGTCCTGTATCGTACTCTCTATTCCCCTCTTAATTAATATATAAGGCAATATTTTGCCTTCTTTAAAAAAAAGTTTAAAACCAAGAAACTCCACAAGTGTTCTTGAGATGCTAAATATAGTACTGATGCAAGGTCAGTCAATCAGCCAAAGTCAGTAATAGTACTGAATTCAGTATGTTCTTAAGGTGTAATGTTGAATTAAGTAATTCACATGTGAATGTCACTCTCAATCTGCAAATAGTCTAGGATAAAATAGTGTTTCATGCAAAAACACAACTAGTACTCCAGATCTTTACCCAAGTACAATAGAACACCTCGTCCTACCTGGCTGTTTCACAATTTTAACACACCTCAAAACTATCTTCTGTATGCCGATTCTTTTCATTTTAAGAGTGATCATCAAACAGCAATACAGGCAATTTTTGGTAGCATCAAGAAGCTATACCTAAGAGAACGTTTCAGGAAGTTTCCATCCTATACAATTTGCAAAATCAATTTGAAGCGCTGATAGGCTGGCTTTTAGAGACATCAGTCCAAATAGAATCTTGTACCTATATTTCATTTTATCCTAAATTTGTAAAGCAACGAGCATATATCATTTATACCTGAAGTTTCTTGTAGTTCAGTATCTGATTGAATGGCACTTGAATACATGCTAACCCAAGAGATAAACCAGAAGGGAAATGGATCCAGCACCATGATATGTGGTTAGCATGGCATCAAATTTAAGCAGGCCCTGGTTCAATCAGATTAGCATTGTATAATTTCCAACTAAAGTAGACAGCAGCAACAACACTAGTAGACAGTTGGCAAACGAGATTTTTTTTTTAGAAAATGCTGATATAGGTGAGAAGGAATTTGAATTCCCAACCCAATGAATCAAAGCTTGCATGCCTGCAGGTCGACTCTAGAGGATCCCCGGGTACCGAGCTCGAATTCGCCCTATAGTGAGTCGTATTACAATTCACTGGCCGTCGTTTTACAACGTCGTGACTGGGAAAACCCTGGCGTTGGTGCCAACAATACAGTCTGTATAGCTTATGAGGGAATTACCTCTCCATCGACCTCGGCGGCTGCGGGTCGTCCTTGCCCGTTGACTGGTCCGAGTCGGCCGCCGACAAGCTCAATCCCGTGCAAACGCGTTCAGGTCTAGCAGTACTTTCGCCGGCGCATCGCCGACATCCCCAATGCTGGACTCGCCAATCTTGTCCAACAGATCTGGAACCGGCTGCACTGCCGGCATGCACTCACCGTTCCAATCGCCGGCGCTGGGAATCTGTCCAAACCAGACCACACACCTAAGATACGCACACGCAAAAGACTAAAGCATCTCAGCATACCTGTCGACTGGATCTATTAAGAGCTCGAATCCATCCCCGACCGCCTCCGCCGTCGCCACAGGTTGAACCGCCCGCGCGCAGAGCAGAGCACGCAAAGGGGTGGAGATTGCAGTGGACCCAGTTTGTCAAAAAAAAAATCGCTCAGTCGTCAGGAGACGCTGCTGTGCTCGGTAGGCTGGTACGGCTGGACCGCAACCATCATGGACCAATGGAACATTTTCGATCCAGTCGTCACGGCGATGCATCGCTCCGCTGCCCTGGCATACGGACCTATTCCTGTAGGTTAAATTTCCACCGCGTATAATCTCTAGTATTTTCCAAACACAATAGATGCCGGGCCCATCAACGAGCTGTACTATTGGTCCAAGTAACAGGTGCAGGCGAGCTCTATCGCCACACTTACGAACCTATAGGAAGCATTTTTATATTTAACACAAAAGCACAACTAACGTACTAAAGGAAACTGTCTGGATGAATACAATATGACATGTATCTGTCTTTAAACATAAAATCAGGTGCAGAAGCTGGAAATCACTTACGGAACAAATTTTTTCTTGAGGCACAAATTCTTCTATGTAGGCTTCTAGTCTGGGACTCATTTGGAAAAATGGCGCCTGAAAGCCAGGCGGTGGTTGGAAAGGCGTGCGCCTAATGTCTTTCAGCTGTCATGTGAAAGGAAAGAATTACAGTCAAGTCAAATTAATATATGGCAGCTAAGTCATTATGTTGAGTCGAAAAGTTCGCCAAAGGAAAATGATGAAAAGTTGACTCACCGTGTGTTTGCCAAAAATTCCGTCCTCTGTTGACAGGCTGTCTATATTAGCATAATTCTTAATGGCCTTTGTGTCCCACATGACAAGTCTTGCAAGAGTGTCAGGTTCCAGGTCCATAATCTTCGTATCCAGGTACTCAAAATACGTTATCTGCAAGTGAGGAAGAGGTAAAAATTAATCATGTTCTTGTAGCTGCTTGTGGGTATAAAGAAGTGTACAAGTTAGTGAACGAACCACTGGAATCAGGAGGCAGCCACACAGGGCGCCTGCGAATCCTTTGTCCTTGAAGGTCTGGAGTGATGTCACCAGTTTCTCTGTGACAGCATTGGACCAATCATATGATGATATGTTACTTGATGGTCCTTCTAGAGCGGCTAAATAGTCGGGGCTAACGCAATCATATGTCGTTGGGCATAGAAATACCGCTGTTGCAAACATCACGAAAACCCGTTGAAACACTTCTGCTGCCAGCTCTGGGGTTATGAGATCAGTTAACTCTCTGATGTTTGGAGCATGCCCAGCACACCGAGTTTCAGACTTAACCTGACATCTGAAAACTTCTAAGCATTTTCTAGCGATAATGTGCCCGCCCAGTGGAATTCCTAAGATCCGGTGCACGGTGTACGAGTTGATAAGGAATCTGTATCCACTAGGAAGTATGAAACACCTGGAAGGGCAATCAAAATAGCGGACAAGCCGGTGAACGAAACACCTTGGAAGCTCGCGACAGCACAGATCTAGAAGGTACCCAAAACCAATATCTCTGACTAGCTGTTTTTGTGGTTTTGTTAGCTTTTCACAGACAGAAATGAATTTCTGAAAGCTAAGTTTTGTGCTGAACTCTTCTTCATATTCACCCATTGCAGCAGCTCTGTGGACAAAGATAAGAAATGACCTTTAGCAAATGTATTGTTGAACCACATGCTTTTCTGGCAGAAGCTTACATATAAACACCGAGTCAGCAAAACAGAGATAAATATTTAAGCCATGATCAAAAATGCAGCTAGAATGAGAGGCATTGATTTCCAAAGAAATTTCATCGACACACGTGAGATGCATGATAAAAACACCTACTTCGAGGCAGCAAACTGCTTCTTTGTCCTGTACTTCTCAACAAGCTTTTTGTGCGCTGCATGTTTTAACTCGATCCTTAGTCTCTCTGTCTCTAGTTGGTCATGAACCATGAAATCTTGGGTGACAATCTCCGTGCCATCGACAGACTGAGACTGAGTCTCCAACAGATGTGGGGTGGAATCCATCTCATCAAACTCTACATAAGAGGTCATGAGACGTCATCGTTACCAGGTCAGCTATGTAAGACAGTTGTTAGCAGTCCATGTGAGACCATCATCAACAGGTTGGTTAGCTAAGACGGGTTCTAACTCTGAGTTAGTAACTGCTTTGCAAAAATGGACGTAAATCCTTTGGATCTCTGCTATAGATTTAGGATCTATACAAATAATTTGACCTGTCTCTAGTTGGTTAGCTAAGACGAGTGCTTAAGTTTTGCATGGCTGGAGATATAACTCAAGTTAGCAAAACCACGACGCAAGCGTGCGGTTGGCATGGTTAAAGTGAGGTTAGCTGAGTCCTAATTTTAAATCCGTAACCCCTCTGCTATTAAGACGGCGCAACAGTTTGAGCATGGACCAGCTGGAGATAATTGGATGCGGAACCGATATTCAAATCGCGCCCCACCTGCTGTGTTGCGCACATGCGGTGTGTACGCAGCCCGCGGAATTGCTAGCATCGGTATTTTTTTTTGTTCAAACGCTGAATCGGTGGCATAATCATGGTGAGGATGCAATGGATTACCTGAACAAGAGATCCACGGCGAGTGAGATGAAGGAGACCGGTAATTTTTCAGTGACGAGCGAACTCTGCGGAGGGATCAGGATTGGCTTTCCTTTGGAGAGGTCGCCTGTCGCCACCGATGCTAGATGGAGAGAGATCTGGAACTCATCTGTGGACGACCCCACAAGTTAGTCAATACTTGGAGGAACTATTTGAGAGCCCACATGTCAGTATGAGTTTGAAGTCCACCTACCACATTTTCTCACCTCGGATGGAGGTACTCCTCGTAGGACTCATATAAGGCCGACCCCACAAGTTAGTGAGAGACTTAGAGAAATTAGTAACTGAGAGCCCACTTGTCAGTGTCATAGACGGTCAAGTGAAGTCAACTTACCACATCTCGTCATGCCCAAGAAACATGCCCATCTCTCATGCGTTGCAAAACTCACCCCACCTATCAGGTTATTCTTCTCTTGCACGCAAAATAACGAAGTAGCCTCTCTCTTTCTTTCTCTCTCTCTCTCTCCCTCTCCCTCTCTCTTTCTCTTTTCTCTCTCTCCGAGATTCAAAATCATTGAAGGGTATCGCTGACAAACTGCAGGGAAGCAGATCCCCCCACAATTTAGAAAGGTGTGACTTCTGAACAATCAGCGCATAAGATTCGACAATCAAAGGTTAGTAAAAAATTTATCAACGCACCTTTTGCGTGGCGATTCCTGATACACGAGATTCAATTCGTTGATTAATTTGTTGTGGTCGGGATTCATAGAATAAAACTGTTTAGTTTTACACTGTAGCTTTGTTTTGAATTTGTTTTTTGTTTTGTATCCTCTCGTCCTTGTAATACGAGGTTGTTACTTTTGTTAGGTTTCATGGTTATCTTTGTGCTAAGTGTTGCACAAGCAAATTAGCATGAGAGGATCTCACTTTGGTTGAGGTTGTAGTTTAATGAAAAATTAATATATGTATATATTTATATATGTTAATTATATAGAACTAAAAATATATCTCTGTTGATATCGACTTCGAAAAGTTTCAACACTGATACTGCAGGTTTATAACCTTTATATTTATTACGTCTCTTTTTCGGGGCAGATGTTCAGGAGTGCGTCATCTGGTCAGGACAACAGGGACGATCGGTCTTTGAACGACATCGGCAAGGATTATGGGAGGCAGGTAATAGTAAGGCAGTTGAACATTAGTGTTTGGTCTTTTATTTCTGGGACGTTTGCTTTCAAGGTGTCACCACTGAGAACACCAAATAGTAGATTATTAACAACAACAAAAATGATTTATATATCCTGGATGAATGCTGTAATATCTGTTTATCATGTGCATCTACTCTGCAGTTGAGTATCGAGAGGTGGAATATTTTTTTTACTATAAAACGAGAAGAAGATCAAGGATGCAGATGCTGTCAAACACGCACATGCTATGCGGGCTAGAATAATTGGAGTCAAGAGTGAGATACAAGTTCTTGGCAAACGCCCCAACCAAGAGCATGGTGTGCAACAGACACCTGCCAAGAGGAGCATTCTAAGCAGCAGAGACTGCACTAAGCAGATTGTCCAGGTAACGACGAAAATTTCAAACGCTGGTTTTAATGTATGTGGAAGTTTTAGTCGCACGTGCCTCTAATTAGTTTTTGGTTTGAAGACACAGATGCCCACAAAGGCGCAGAGAGGGTGTTGAGACGGCCCAGCGTTTGTAGGCGGTCATAATGAAGAGGTGCAGGGTAACATAATTTCCTTTTATGCAAGCAGAAGGATCATTGGCAACAAAAGCATTGGTGTTCAAGGATTCGGTACGGTTTGCACAAGCAAGAAGAGCCCAACGACAAAATCAAACATAGGAGCAATGAGCTCTACCATACAGCAGCATCAGAAAGCAATACAGGTGACAGCATATCCGAACGTGCAACAACATTTAAAGCAAATGTATATTTTTTGTGAGCAATTTTTTCTTTGTTTTTGTCTGGTATATTTAAATTGCAGTATCTTCCACATGAAGGTGTACGAGGAAGGAAGCAAGTATCGCGGTAGTCCACGAATCGATGAAAACATAAGGCAAGGTCCTTTGAAAGGATCACCTATGGCGTTCAACATGAGGGGTCCTTCCAAAGGATCTCCGATGGCATTCAAAATCGTCAGCGAAATCACCAATGCACGGAGGTTGTCGCCAAGATTTGCTGGACAAGAGAGGCATGGGGAAACAAAGGTGACGTCGGAACTATGCTTTTTCAATTCAACACACAAACAGTTTTATGGGAGAACAGGGTAAAGTGGAAAACAGGAGGACGAATGTCCGTCTTGTACGGCTGTATGTGCAGTTGTTCTTTTTTATATAGAATGTTGTTGTGCGTCTCCGGTTGTATGGTGTAAATAGAAGCACATCTGTGCCTCTTTGTGCAGATGTGTGTGTAGCATGGTCACATTCATGATGTGAAGAGTGCCTCTGGTGTACCGCTTATACTCGGTGAAGAGGCACAGGTCTAGTTTTGGTATACCAGATGAGCCCTGATGAGTCATATAAATCTTTTGTTTAGAAATAAAAAAAATGCATATGCTGCTCTGGACATCTAATTCTGTTTCTTGCCATGTGTTCAGGATTTGGCGGAGGGGATAACAGATGAGGGAAAGAAATATCATAGTTCTCCATCCATTTCGAAGGAAATGCAATGTTCACAGTAGCAAGTAGCATACAGCGCTAGCACGGATTGCATGGTAGAAGCAGTCCCTTGGTTGCACGAGTGCCGGAGAAACAGGGAGCAGCATTGGACAATGCAACATTGGAGAGGCAGACTCATTTATGGATTTGGCCGTGCCATGCAGAAACGATGCTGCTGCGTGTGACAAACAACAGAGCAGCAGCAGCTCCGCTGTAAGTGGACCTGTGGCTGGTGATGAGACTGATGTCGTCTGAAGTGAATGCGATCAGACGAACAAAGACACGGTAGATAGAATCATCATGGCGCCGCCGACCATTGTAGAGAAAGAAATGGATGGCATGTTTAAAGAAGGCATATACCCAACGATTCAGGAGGTCACCGAAGCGGTCGAACCAGAAGGTGGTATTGTATTCGGATCATTGGATGAGTGCTTTTTCTTTTTCTGCAAATATGCTAGAAAGGTTGGCTTTGCAGCCAAGCGATCAACGAGCAGAAGATCGACATATGATCAGCAGCTTGACAAGCAGGTTTTTCAGTGCACCAAGGAAGGGCAGAATAAAACAACTGAGAGACATGTTAAGGAGAGAAGGAGCAACTGCTTGATCCGGACAAGCTGCCCAGTCCAAGTAACAGCCAAGAGGGATACAGATAGGAGGAAATGGTATCTGAAGAACGAGCGTCCAGAGCACAACCACGAGCTTCACCCATCTGATTGGATGCTGAAGTTCATGAGATGCTATAAGAAGATGACACCTCAGGAGAAATTCTTTATACAAGTGCTGCAGAAGGCGAGGTTAGAACCAAGGAAGGTTATGCAGATTTTTGCTGCCATAGGGAAATCGAGGCGAGAAATTATGTTCGACACGATTGACATAAGCAACATTGCATGCCGGGACAGGGCTGGAGAGCGCGGCACTGATTTCGCAGACACCATGAAACTGTTTCCTGATATGCAGAGGCGGAGGCCGGGATTCCACCATGTGGAAGAGACAGAGAACAATGTAGTGCGCAGCCTGTTCTGGACAGACTCCTTGTGTAAGATGAATTATGATCTATATGGAGATTTCATGTCTTTTGACACCACATTCTCTACGAATATATATGGCTTGCCATTTGCACCAATTATAGGTGTCGACAACCACGGGTCGACCGTCCTATTTGGAGTAGGCCTTTTGAAGGATGAGAAAATAGGTTCATTCAAGTGGCTCCTAAGCACGTTTGTCGATGCAATGGGAGGTAAAGAGCCGAAATACATAATAACAGACCAAGACCAGGCAGTGAAGACTGCAATAAAGGAAGCTCTTCCGAGGACGAGGCACAGGTTCTGCTGGTGGCATGTTAGGAAGAACCTGAAGGAAAATAATGCAACAGTGTTTGCGCAACACCCAGGGATGTCTCATGATATATTTCGAATCGTCAAAAACTCACTAGATCAAGACGAGTTTGAGCGTGCCTGGAAAGCAGCAATTTCTCTGCACAAGGCGGAAGGCAACAAACATCTGAACACGCTATGGGAACTCCGAAATTTTTGGGTGCTGGCCTACTTCAAGGACTGTTTCTATCCTTTCTCGTCAACAACCACTCGCAATGAGAGCACGAATTCGATGTGGAAGAATTACGTCGACCACAAGGACACTATAAAAAGGTTTGTTAATGCGTATCACACGATTCAACAAAATTGCCTCGCCACGCTTGACAAGAAAAGATACCGAACAGAAGAGAAGGCGCCATCACTAGAGATGGGTTTTCTGATTGAAAGACAAGCAAGTCAAGTATACACGAATGAAATTTTTAGGAAATTCCAGCTGGAGCTACGGAACCGGACTTACTTCAAGTGCTCTGATCTGGCGAAGGGGAGGCAGTATTTTTTTTAAAAAGATTATTGATCCTGGAGATAAAGTGTGGAGACCATATCCCGGTGAGGAATTTGATAGGTTTGAGTTCAGGGTAGATGTGGATGAGCAAAAAGAAATATACAGTTGCAGCTGCAAGAAAATGAGTAGGGATGGCATTCAGTGCTGCCATGTGCTTAAGGTGATGGACCAAACAGGCATGATCGATCAACTTCCAAAATCCTTTGTCATCCCCAGATGGACCAGGAATCTATCAGAGAGTCTGAAAGTTCTGTCTACAAGTCAAGGTGATAGCATGACCATACAAGACGATGAAACTATGAGATTCGGCCTCGCTTACGCTGAGTTGTTGGATATCTGTTCAAATGCATGTAGAAAAGAGAAGGTATACCATGTGTTGCGTGAGTGTATGGTAGATATGAAAATAAAAGTCATGGCGGCACTTGCCGAGGAACCAGACACAGGCATTCTTGTCGAAACTCTCAAGAACCCTCCCATGAGTGGCTCAAAGGGTACGAAAAAGGAGATCGAATCAAAGATGGTTCTGAGAAGAAAGGAAAAGGCTACAAAGCCGCAACCAAGCGCGGCCGTTGTGGAGAAAAGGGTCACAGGAAATCAAACTGCCCGGATAACCCAGAAGTGCAGGAGAGGATGAGGATTGAAGAGGAAAAGAGGAAATCACAGTAGGAGAAGAGGGCAAGGTCAATGAAATGGCCGACAACACCGACAACACCATCGAGGACATCAAACGGCTTAGAACAATGCACTCCAAGCCCAAGAGGAAGACCTCAGATGCCAGCAATTCCAACGACCCCACTGACAGCAGGGAGCATTTACCAAAGTCTTGCATCTACGCCAGAATCAAACATCACACAAGCCAGACACACAAAATGCGTGCAGGGAAGCCCGGGACAAGGCACGAAATTTGCGCAGTCCATTTTCAGAAAGGAAAGGTCTGAGTGGAGACTTTTTTGTACCGGAGAACAGTACGAATAGAAAAATTAAAAGGTAATAATGCATCTTAAACAGGACGTAAGCAACAAATAGTGATGACCGCAATCTTTCGCTTTGTTTTTATGTATGAATATTAATTTTACAGGTCAATAGGTTGAATAGCTATGCAGAAGGGTGGGGTTGCACAAGGGTCGAGGAGGAAGAATGGATCGCTGAACATTCAAAAACAGGGTCGCACGTGGAGCGATGAAATAGCAAGCAATTGGTGGGGATTGTTTATTTTCTTGTGATGTGGTTATAAGAACGGCTTGTAAGTTAATTTGCTGCAGTTATAGAAACAAAACAAATTTAAATAAGAACGCCTTTTGCTTCTTTATGTATTTTTTACTCGGCGGGCGAAAATATCAGAGGCACAGTTTTCCTTGTTATTTTCCACAGCCGCGTCAGTTTCTGAATGTGGATGTTGTAAGCATACAAGCATGCTTCTGTGTTGTGTGACAGAGAGATAAAAATAACCTAAGGGCACAGGCAGCCACGGCCATGCCACCGGTGAGTGTTCAACCGTGACTCTCACGGTTGCATGGTCACGCCCGCCGTTATGGAACGAAAATGTTTTTAAGCACAGAATCTGGGTTGTGCTTCTGGGGCTGCATAACCGTGGCTTTCGTGGTAACTGTGCCTCGCCTGTTCTAACGCATGTTCTTCTGTTATGAATGCATGACTGTAAGTAATTCAAATAACCTTGCTTGCGATGCGTGTCCAACCGTGCCTCATGTGCCTTCACGCGGTGCTTCTGTGATGCAAAGATTTCAGACACAACGGGTCACGGTTGTGTTTGCGTTTCTGTTTTACAAATGGATATAGTGCCTGGCAGTAGGTTCACGGAGTTTGCTGTGAGAGAATCACGTCTTTACATGCTACTAAGGCACGTGGAATCACCGCCGTGCCTGTCTGTGGCATGTAGAACAGTGCTTTACAATGCCGAAGGCAGGACCATGTGTCTCGTTCTTGAAAAGCCCTGGTTCTGCCATCACTTCATTCACTTGGTTTTGTCCACGTTTTAGCAGAATCATCTGCAAAGCAGAGGCACAACCTTGAATATTCTAGTGACTTAATTGTAACACGCATGTTGGGTTTCCGCAATTAACGCACGAACGTGGCTCCACATAAAACACAAGCATGCCTGCCTGAGCATCTTTACCGTGCCACTCCTGGTTATAGATCAACGGATGCATTTGGAGCACAAAGAGACACGAAGGTGACCTCTGACTTGAAACACTGACACACTTGACGGTTCGTGCATTTGAGTTAAAATCTTACAACGAAAACAATTGTAACGCGTACAGTCGTCCGATTCTATTAGGTTTCCGTAATAATCGCACTATCGTTGCTCCGGGTAAGAATAAATCATGCCTCTCCACCGACTCATTATGAATACAATTAGAAAACCTCTATGTGTGACTCTATGTAATTAGAATACCTTTGAGGGATGTAGGCCCGTGCTTGTGACCCTTGACACTAAAACACAGAGACGCCTGTGCCTCTATGCTGTATGCACGTGCTTATGCCCATACAAGGAAATACGCTTTTAAAAATAGGGTCTCTCGTATAGGCCATTCCGTGCCTCACAGAGTAAACGCCCGTGGCTGTGCGTAAGACAAAGGTTAGTGTGACTCTATGTAATACCACCAAACATGCCTTTACGCGCTTCATGCCCGTGCCTGTGATAATTTTGATCCCGCATAAAACGCAAGGATGCCTCTCTGGGCCTCCATACCGTGCCTCTCCTGGTGTTAGAGTCAACAGAATCATGTGGAACACAAAGAGACACGAAGGTAGACACGAACTGTTCTACATGCCTGTGTGGCATGTAGAACAGTGCGTCACAATGCCAAAGGCAGGACTGTGTGTCTGGTACGTGACAATGCCAAGCTGTACCGTGTGTCTGGTACGTGACAAGCCGTGACAGGAGCTTTTCAGCAGAATCATTTCCAAAGCAGAGGCACGACCTTGAATCTTCTATTAACTTAAATGTGAACGTGTCCGTGGAAAATTTTGCTGCTCGTAGAGGCAAGATGATTGTAGAACCGTGATTCCGGCATCAAACAGATTCTTCTATTGAATGTGTGCCGTAGATAATTAATACACGGTCGGGCATGCCCGTGCCTGGTCTGCGTGTGCAACAATGCATCTCGTACCTTGAAAGCCGTGGTTCTATTTAATGTTTCAAGCAGTCACCTACCATTGACTTGCTACGTGTAGTACTTAACCCGGGCCCCCCTGTCAGAAATAAAAATAGAAGAAGTAATTAATCTGGACCCCTCCGCGCCCCGTCGTGGGTATTTAAGCCATCTCGTGGATTGACAGGCTGTAATCCATTTCTCCAGATCCACCTCAGTGAGCACTGGTCGTGGGCGGCGCCACCCCAGCAACGGAGGTGGAGATGGAAAGCGCTGCTCATAGCATCAAGAGGTCGAGAGTGGTGCCACTGGCGCCGCCGCTTTCTGGTGGTGTGCTAGTCGTTGGAGGGGATGGAAGCGGCGACCTTGCTCCCTCCCGATCCGATGAGGAAGAAGAGGGATGTCGTGCGGACCGCATTAGAGATATCGCCGACGTCGTCCTAGGTGAGATCATCTCTCGTCTTCCCATCAAGGATGGCATCCGTACTCGAATCCTCGCACGTCGCTGGCGTCCTTTGTGGCCCATCGCTCCTCTGAATCTCGACTGCCGCGAGATCTCTGACTCTCTTCTTTTAACGATGGTGAAAAAGTTCATATCGAGACCATATCTCATCTATGTGCCTTCACCAAGGAGCCCGTTCGCAAATGCTATTCCGGAACGCGGCTCTGTCAAAATCCTGTTGTCAGTCTTCCGGAATCCATTCTGTCCGGCCACACTGGCTCGGTTAGCCGCCTCTCTATTCTCGTGTGCTACCTACAGTGCAGGCCCTCCACCGTTGATGCCTGGCTCCAATCCTGGAAGTTGAACAATATCCAGGTTCTTGAGTTCTACTACCTCTTCCCAGAATTTCTGACGCAAGAGGTAACTCTATTGGATCTATGCACTTCAACTACGCCCTCAGCACCGGAGTCCGTGTTTCAGTTTTCCTCCTCTCTCCACACCCACGGCTTTGCTCTTTGCCAAATACCAGACAATTACGTAGGGACGCTTAAGCTACCACTGGTGAAAAGACTCTTGCTTGTGGCTGTTGATATATCAGACGCGTCGCTGCAAAGCATAATCCACTCTAGTTGCCCTGCACTTGAGTCTCTCCTACTTGTTTGCAATAGAGGAGGTCGTCGTGTCACAATAAACTCATCTAACCTTGTAAGCATTGGCATTTGTTGTCCACACGGGGAACTCATTGTTGAGGATGCCCCTTCGCTTCGACGGTTGATTGTTGATTGTCTGGTTGATAACTGTTGTCTCTGCACCTAAACTAGAGACGTTGGGTGAATTCGTGTTTGTGTCTCCCTCGAAGTGTCTTGAGGTACTGACTTTCCTTAATACTGGAACAGAGCTGTACTTGTTCCGATGTTGGTTCTATTAATTTGGTGGTCTATGTTGTATTCTTCATGCAGAGTCAGGACTTGGAGGTAACCGATGTCTCTGCGTCTGAACCGTATCCATGTCGTCTGACGTGTCTTGAGGTATTGATTTTTTATGATACTTCTAGCTTAACTTTATTTGTGAGGAAACAAGTTTTATTTCATCCAACCTTTATGCTATTAGTTTTGTGATCCATCTTCTGTTAATTTTCATCAAGGGTTTGAAGGCAGTCAGTCTAACAACAATGCGTCAATCTGTCAAGACCTTGCTTATCTACATGTATTATAAGGTGGACACCGTCGTTAAATTGCTGCAATGCTTTCCAAAACTAGAGAACTTGTTTGTCGAGGTGATGATCTTCAGAAATTTGCATTCTGTAGTACTCGTTCCTTTTTGAAATGCTTGTCTTAATTTTGACTAAAATTGATGCACCCGTATCTACACATGATTTATTCTTGTATACATCCATGTATAGACAAGTCTATGTCTAACTTCTTGTTACGGAGGTGGTAGAACTAATTGTTGCATTTGGTTTTTTGATGGTCTGTGTTTCTTTTTATAGACGCTAAGTATTTTCAACCTATCATTTATATTTTAGGGATCGTTGATTTCTCGTGGTGAAAAAAACAAATGGCGTCGTAAGTACCGGCAGTTTCTCGAACATCACGACGTTTGTCTGAAGACAGTATCGCTGGAAGATTATGTTCGCTCTGGGAGTTACGCTGAATTTGCGATGTTCTTTGTTCTTAGTGCAAAGGATCTGGAGACCATGACCATTAAGTTTACCTCCCCTCCCGCAGAGTTCATGGGAATATTTTATGAAAAGCAACAAAGGGTTCTGGAGTGGCATAGAAGGGCTTCTACACGTGCACGTCTTAGATTATCATCAAGTTGCAGCCACGCGCGTCCGCATTTAAGAAACATGAGTGTTGAATACCTGGATTTGACGGTTCCGTTCAGGTGTGGATGCTGAAATCAGGCCTTGTGTTAGTTGTCCAGGTGTATGGAGTTATTTTTTGTTGCGTTCTTTTGAGCTTGGGTTTTATGTAAACTTCATTAGACAACCGTTGTAGTCTTTGCACCGTGTGTAGGCTTGTCTGTTTTTGTGTTGCATGCAGTCAAGACGGAAATGTGTGGTTTTGCGGCTTTGTACGGGCCGAAGGACCATAAAATGCTGTGGCACCAAGGTTAAGAGACATAAAGTAGATTTAATGTTTCAGTGCAGAGATGCGCGCTGCATTTGTAAGCGTGCTGTGTTGTATGTACGACGGTGCCTATCTTATATATGTACCTATCATGCACACAATGCATGTACAACCGTGCTTGTGTTGCAGGTAGAGCTGCATGATGGTTGACTTGCATGGTGCCTGTCTTATATATGGTGATGGGTGCCTTGCACTGATGGAGCTGCATTTGAGCCGCTGCACTGTTTCTGGTCCTCGTACTGTGGTTATAAAAAATGTCTTGTAAGTTTATTTGGTGCAGTTGTAGAAACAAAGCAAATGTAAGCATAACAGATTTTGCTTGTTTAGGTATTTTTATTACTCAGCTGGGAAAATATTATAAGGGCGATAGGTTTGTTTGTAAATGTTTGCAGCCCTTTCTTTATGAAGTTGGACGGTGTAACAATACAACCATGCGTCTCTACTGCGACACATGAGAGATGGAAAGAGCTGAAAGCATAGAGAGCCACCACAACGGTGAACCAAACCTTTTTTGCGGGGCGTTATGTAGTGCTTCTGGTTACCGCACAACCGAGTTTCTACTCAATAGGCCACACCGAAATGCGTCTCGAGGATTCTAGCCGTGACACTGCAGACTCACAACCATGCTTTTGACCTTGTCCTGGCATCGTGATTTTCGTTCTCTGCTTGAATAACATGCCTTTCACAGCCACCCTACTGTGCACGTAGAAAAGGAGCAATGCCAGCTGATAAAGTGCTTTTTCTACTACAAGATGTGTGGCCCTTGTTGCATGACTTCCATGCGTTTGACAGTGGCTCTTTGGTACAGAACCGTGGTTGCAGAGAGTTCTTGCTCGTGCTTTTAAGGACAGTGTCTCTTGGATCGGTCATTGATTGCCTCACAAAGTAAACAGTGAGGGTTCACATCTGAATCCAATTCTGTTATGTTTCTGTAGGAAGCGCACGAACGTGACTCTGCCTAATATTCAAGTATGCCTCCATGGGCTTCTCGTCCGTGCCTCTCCGTCTAAACGAGTCGACGAAATCATTCGAAAAATAGACACAAGCGAACATGACTCTATATAATACCACATGATGCCTTTGTGGATTTGATGCCCGTGTCTACGACCCTTATCACTAAAATACAGAAAGTCACAAACGCACATAACCGTGGCTGCAGAGACTTTATCAAGAAAGAAGCGTGACGCAACTCAATACGGAACCGTGTCTGTATGGACTTCACGTCCGTGCTTTTAAATACAAGGAAATAAGCTTTTAAAATCAGTGTCTCTCATATAGGCAATTCTGTGCTTCATAGAGTAAACGCTCGTGGTTGTGCGTAAGACAATGGTTCAGTTTCGTGGGCTAGACGCCTGTGCATCTTCGTCTGATCGAGTCTCACAGGCGAGCATGACTCTGTGTAATACCATCGACCATGCGCAATAAACGCATGATTGTGATCTTGCCTATTACTAAAGTATGCCTTCATGGGCTGCTCGTCCGTGCTTCTCCATCTGAACGAGTCGACTGAATCATTTGGAACACAAACACAAGTGAACATGACTCTATTTAATAACACACGATGCCTTTGTGGATTTGACGAACATGGCTGTGACCCTAATGACTGAAACACTGAAACACAAAGAGTGCAAGACCGTGCTTTTAAAAAACATGCAATAGCGGTGACATCTGCAATTATGTCCCTGCACTGTGCCTAATCGTACCTCGTGTGCATAACCGTGCTTGCGATGCGTGTCCAACCGTACTTCATGTGCCTTCACGCGGTGCTTCTATGATGCAAAGATTTCAAACACAACGGGTCACGGTTGTGTTTGCGTTTCTGTTTTACAAATGCATATAGTGCCTGGCAGTAGGTTTCAGGCGTTTCCTGTGAAAGAATTACGTCTTTACGTGCTACTGAAGCACGTGGAATCACGTGCGTGCATGTGTGGCATGTAGAATAGTGCGTGTCGTATCACTTCACGACCGTTGTGTGGTTCGTGGCAAACCGTGCGTTTGCCATGGTCGTGCCTGTGTGACAGGTAGAACAGTGCATCTCGAATCACTTTTCTACGAAGTCATGATCGTCTGTGTGTTTGTTGACAAACCGTGGTTCACCGAATCATTCGGAACACAAACGCTAGCACAAGCGAGCATGACTCTATATAATACATTAATACCACACGATGCCTTTGCGGATTTGATGCCCTTTCCTGTGACCCTTATCACTGAAACACAGAAAATCACAAATATACATAGCCGTGGCTGCAGAGACTTGAAGCCCTTTTAGTTAATGAAATGTACGGCATGAGCAAAACATTGTTTAGCCATCGATCGAAATACCGAGTTCGCTATTGGCAAGGTTACAGATCGAGCAAAAAAGGTAGGGGTATTGTTTCAGCACACCTACGTAAATTCCAAACTGGAAAGTGGCGGGAACATCTCACTCCAGCACTGTTTTCAGCACTTACAAGTGAATGGATCCTTTAAATCCAGGTGCTCAACACATGCGTGCCTTAGATCCAAGTTCCCTTGGTTGCAACTTGGCGACAACCTAAGGCAAGCATGTTTAGAAGCCTTTTTGTCCCACTAAAGCACATCTTGTTGCTATTTGTAGAATTCTTCCGTGAAGTGTTCCTGAAGAAGAAACTTGATCCTCATAGTCTGCAGCTGTGCTGCGTTGAGAATAAAGAATGTTGCAAATCGAATGCTTTTGTCGCATTGAACATATCTTTCCAGCGTTAGTGACTTCAAACGAATGTCATGATGGTGCTTGCAAGAACAGTCGTTCGCAAGACTTTCTTCATTAGAGGCTATTTCCTGAATAAACATGAATATTTGAAATGGTTAAGCTCGATAAAGAGTGACTCTGCTGGGAGAGCAAGTGAAGGAATAAGTCTATAACCTCTGTTGTAATAAAAGCTTTCTTTTTAGTTTTGTCCTAATACTGGTCCATGACTATATACACCTTTGTCCATTACATACAAATGTATGTGACATTTTCCTTTTGTTGAATGGAGTTCTGCACCATGCATGGTATGTGTTTTACAATTTGTGTGAGAAGCATCACCTCGATATACAAGTTTTTCAAGCTTCGGAAGTGTTCCACCAAGGAAAAGACTGCGTGCAGGTCATAATCCATGCTGATAGACAACGTCTTGATAGAATGAACCGCTGTGGATGTGCTGACTGTTGGCAAACACTTCATGTAGAATAAAACGTAATATTAGTAGAGTAAAGGTTGAATTGCATGGAACTTGTTCATACCAATGAATGGAGGTGAAAGTATTGTTGAAAGTCAGTACCTGAATAATTATACGGTCATTTGTGATGCCGGATTCACAGAAAATATTAGATAATTTTCCCATGACCTGCAGTTTAGGTGCAGAGGTGATAACTATCCGCAACTTTTTGCAATCACCATCACAAAGCAACTGTTGAAGTGACGAGGCATTTTCTATAACAATTTTTCCATAGTAACCAGAAATGCCGATGCTTATAAGGTTAGGTGAGTTTATTCTGATGGAATGGTGCCTGACTGTCCAAACAAGCAGCAGAGACTCAAGTGTAGGAGAGGTAGAGCTGATGATGCTTTGTAATGAGACGTCTGATACATCAACATCTACTAGCGAGAGTCTCCTGAGCAGGTGGTAGTTTAAGCACCCGTACATAATTGTCTGGTAACTTGCAAAGAGCAAAGGCGATGGTTTGGAGAGAGGAGGAAATCTAAGGGTTTAATGCTGGTGGTGATGGCATGAGCGAAGGGCATGAGAATGGCCCTATGTCATGTTGTCTCACACATGGTGGGAACAGGTAGTAAAACTCGAGCACCTGGAGATTGTTCAGTCTTGGGGATCGAAGCCAGTCGTCGACCGTGGAGTGTCTGCAGTCGAGGTAGGACACCGGAATGCAGAGGCGACGAACTACACTGTGACGCCCGGAGAGGATGGGCTCTGGAAGGTACGAATCATCATAGGAATTATCTTCACCGACATGTTCTCCTCTAAAAAAAGTTCCAGTGTATGTTACGCGGACGAGTTCCTCTGGTGTGGCGGAGTTCGCGGTGACCAACTCGAAATGTACTTGATCTAGAGGGTTAAAAAAGACGTGGGACAGGGATCTCACGGCAGTCGAGATTCAGAGGAGTGGTGCGCCAAACAGGGCGCCACCGACGTCGAGGATTTGAGTGCGAACGCCTTCCTTAGTGGACAGACGGGATATGATCTCACCGAGGACACCGTCCGGTAGGTCGCTGATGCCGTTGGGACCAGACTGCTCTTCTTGATCCTCGGATCCGGAAGGCGCACCCTCGCTGCTTCCAGCCGCTACCGCCAAACCACCAGAGGAAGGCGTCACCGATGGCGCGAGCCTCGCCCTCTTGGTGCTCGGGGCACCGGAGTTGACCTCCATATCCGTTTTCATTGCTAGGATCGCGCCGCCTGCGAGCGCCGCTTTATGTGGCGTGGATCTGGACAGTCCAAGAAAGAGGGTGTGGCTAGGGTTTCGAGACGCCGTCCGTCCGCCTTAAATAGCCGGAGCCTGGCCTCGGGTGACGAGCCAGAGCGGCGTCACTGGAGGAGACGTCCGTCGGACCCTTGGGTTTCCGTGGCGGTGCCACATGGCGTTCACACCCGAATACGTGGAGACGCCCGTCGAAACGTTGTGTTTCCGCCATCAACGCGTGAATGTGGCTCCGCACAAAACACAAGCATGCCTCCATCGCCATCCCGACCGTGCCTGTCCTGGTAACATAGTCAACGGATGCATTTGAAACACAAATAGACACCAAGGTGACTCTGGATAATTACAAGTCATGCGTTTGTTAGTTTGACAACCGTGCCTGTGACCTGAAACACTGACACACAAAAAGTCGTCTTCGTGCGTAAAGGATCATGACGCTAGTAAACATACAAAGTCGCCTTTCATGCATTTGAGTTAAAAATCTTACAACGAAAACAATTGTAACAAGGATAGTCGCCCGATTATATTAGGTTTCCATAATAAATGCACAAACGTGACTCCGGGTGGGAATGAACCATGCCTCAGTGGGCTGGACGTCTGTGCCTCTCCTTTTAACCGAGTCCACCAACTCATTCGGAACACGATCAGAAAACCTTTGTGCGTGACTCTATATAATATCACGCCATGCCTTCAAGGGATGTATGCCCGTGCTTATGACCCTTGACACTGAAACATAGATAGCCACGAACATCGACGTCTTTATCAAGAAAGAAGCGTGACACAACTCGGTATTGAACCGTGTCTGTATGGACTTAACGTCTATGCTTTTAAATACAAGGAAATGAGCTTTTAAAATTAGCGTCTCTCATATAGGCAATTCCGTGCCTCACAGAGTAAACGCCCATGGCTGTGCGTAAGACAAAGGTTCAGTTCCGTGGGCTAGACGGTCATGCATCTCCGTCTGGTCGAGTCTCACAGGAGAGCATGACTCTATGTAATATCATCGACCATGCGCAATAAACGCATGATTGTGACCCTGCCTAATACTAAAGTATGCCACCATGGGCTTCTCGTTCGTGCCTCTCCGTCTGAACGAGTCGTCTGAATCATTCAGAACACAAACACAAGCGAACATGACTCTATATAATACCACACGATGCCTTTGTGGATTTGACGCCTGTGCCTGTGACCCTAATGACTGAAACACAGAGAGTCACAAACGTACATAACCATGGCTGCAGAGAGTGCTAGCCCATGCCTTCATGGGCATCACGTGCGTGCCTCTCTTTCCTACCGAGTCCATCGTGCTTCCGGCGTCGAACATGTTCTTCTAGTGAATGTGTGCCGTGAATAATTAAAGCACTGAGGGGCACGCCCGTGCCTGGTCTGCGTGTGCAACAGTGCATTTCGTACCTTGAAAGTCGTGGTTTTATTTAATGTTTCAAGCACCCATCTACCATTGACTTGCTACAAGTAGTACTTAACCCGGGCCCTCCTGTCAGAAAGAAAAATAGAAGAAGTAATTAATCTGGACCCCTCCGCTCATCGTTGTGGGTATTTAAGTCGTTTTGTGGATGGACAGGCTAGTCCATTTCTCTAGATCCACCGTCTGTCTAGATCCACGCCACATATAGCGGCGCTCGCAGGCGGCGCGATCCCAGTAATGGAGACGGAGATGGAGGTATACTCCGGTGCCCCGAGCACCAAGAGGGCGAGGCTCGCTCCACCGGCGATGCCTTCCTCTGGTGGTTTGGCGGTAGCGGCTGGAAGCGGCGAGGGTGCGCCTACCAGATCCGAGGATCAAGAAGAGCAGTCTGGTCCGGACCGCATCAGCGACCTCCCGGATGCCATCCTCGGTGAGGTGATCTCCCGTCTGTCCACTAAGGAAGGCATTCGCACTCAAATCCTCGCACGTCGATAGCGTCCTTTATGGTGCACCGCTCCTCTGAATCTCGACTGCAGTGAGATCCCTGTCGGTCGTCTTTTTAAGCCCCTAGAAACAGTTCATATCGACATACTGTCCATGCTCCCCAGTAAGGATGTCATTCGCATTAGATATTTTGGAACTCGGTGTAGTTTTCAACCTGACGTTGATGGTTCGTGCCTTCCGAAAGCCATCCTCTCTGGTCATGGGTGCACAGTTCATCGTCTCTGCATTCCGGCGTGCTACCTCCATTGCAGACCCTCTACAGTTGATGCCTGGCTTCGATCCCCAAGACTGAAGAATCTCCAGGTTCTCGAGTTCTAATACATGTTCCCAGGTTTTGTGGTAAAAACCATCATGCTACCACACGAAATCTCTTTGTCCGCGCCCTCACCGCCGACTTCCACGCTGCTATTTTCCTCCTCACTGCACACCATCACATTTGCTCTTTGCCAGATACCTGACAAGTATGCACGATCATTTAAACTTCCACTCCTCAAAAGGCTTTCGTTTTTGGAAGTTGATATATCAGACGTCTCACTGCAAAGCATAATCAGCCATGGTTGCCCTGCCCTCGAGTGGCTCCTGCTTGTTTGCAATAACTTGGACCACTGCATCATAATAAACTCAGGAAAAGTTGAAGTCATCTGTATCCTTTGTGAGAATGGTGAACTCATTGTTGAGGATGCGCCCTCACTTAAACAATTGATTCACGATATTCAGAGCCGACACTTGCAGATAACTGTCTTTTTTGCACCTAAGCTTGAGTGTTTGGGTAATTTTTATGAAGGATTTCCTAAATCCAAGATTTTTTGGCTCTACAGTTATCGAGGTGCTCACCTTTTGCACTATACTCTTTACTTGTGTTCCTTGCAGTGCCGAAGTTTCATGTCACGCGACCTTTTATCCAGCTAATTTTATGATATGTGCTTGTCGCAGGCTTTGTTTGTAGTCAGCTTATCAATGGAGGTTCAATCTGTGAAGACCCTGCTTATCCACATGTCATTAAATCTGAACAAGGTTGTTGCCTTGATGCGATGCTTTCCTAGCCTAGAGAACCTGTTTATCGAGGTAACGATTTCCAGACACATTGAAAGCACATACAATGCACAATGTACTATATTCGAGGCCTCTATCTCCCTTTGTAGTCCTCGAGTATTCTCACTCTTCATGCATTTTCAGGGAGGAGTATGCCGCGAGGAAGGTGTAACAAATAAGTGGCGCCACAAGCACCGGGTGTTTCTCAAACAGCATGACATTCACCTGAAGACAGTAACGTTGGAAAAATATGTACACTGCAACAAAAACATTGAATTTGCGAAGTTCTTTGTTTGGAACGCAAAGGAGTTAGAGACAATGAGGCTCAAGTTTCTCTTCCCCACAGACAACATCACTGAAGGATTTTATGAACATCAAGAAGAGGTGCTTCAATGGGGCAACAAGGCCTCTAGACGTGCTCGTCTTATATTGTCAGGGTATTGTAGGCATATGAACTTGGATTTAAAAGTACACATCTGGACAAACTAGTGTCCAATCATGGATTTGCCAGATCCATTGATCTGTGGATGTTGAAAACGGTTATCCGGCTGTCAGAGATAGGTGTTGTTGCGTGCTTTCCAGTTTGGACTTCGAGCTTGTACTTTATCCATTGTCTGTAAGGTTGTCAGGAACTTGTTTTTGTGATCTCCAGCCGTGAAGCAACTTACAAGCTCAAAAAACTATGAACTTTTCATGTTTTTGTGCACCATCTGTATGTTTGGATTTCCTTTTGTGAATAGCGCGAGCGACTAAAATCACCTGGAATACGCAGTCACGTGTGATGTGACGGCCGTGCCTCTCCAAATAACTCGTTAGCTGAAGTATTTTACAATACAGAGGCGGGCGTGTCTCTTGTACATGTAAGACTGTGCGTCTGTTATCACTGCACGACACTTCCTTTGTGCATGTCTGTGACTCTGTGGTGAACGTTTTGGGTGGAAACACGCTTCCCAGTCTAGAACATAATGTCTTGTAGAAACACGACAGTGCTGTTTCTGCAAATCGAGACGTGCTTGTCGTGGAACCGCTGTGCTTGTGCTTTGCTTAAAAGCGTCGCCATCCATCTTCTTCTACTCCGATCCAACTATATGGCCATCAGAGCAAGAGCAAGACGGTGAGTGATCGGCCATGGAGGCGATTCAGGCGACCACCATACGTCTTATCAAGGTGGTCAGGGAGAGCAACCCGCAGCCCAACGCGCTGCATCGCCTCCAGGTGCTGCTGATGTCCGCCACGACGCGTTCCTTCTTCGACGCCAGCTTTGCCGCCTGGCTCAAGGGTGCACTGGAAGACTTCATTCACAAGTTCAGCTCCACCAACAGCAAGGTGAAGGACCTGACTTCTCGCCTCCATTCCATGCGTCGCCTCCGCAAAGGCCGAGCCTCCGCCTCGGCTTCCGCGACCCGGCTCACCGGCCTCCATGGGAACGATCTCTTTCGTGCGCTGATGGCCCTGTAGCTCCCGGTCGGCACGCCGCCGGAGGAACACCTGGAGATCGCTCTCGCCGTGCAGCCCCTCATCATGCATGATGACATCGAAAAGTTCAGCTAGATCTACGAACAGATTGTTTACAAGGACAGTTGCAACGCCGTCCACGAGTCGAGCATGGCGGCCTACTTCGACCACAGGCAAACTTTGGCGAAGCTCGTTCAGGAGCACATCCACCTCGCCGACGCCGCCCCCACTTCTCGTCCAACCTCTGGACCATCAAGGGCACAAGCCCGGGCGCCTTGATTAGGTCCTTGCCTTGGCTCTCCGTTCATTTGCTGCAAGCCACATCCCACATGCTTGGAGGCAAGTTCTATATATTTATGCTAGCTACTACTACTTTTGAGTTTCCAGTGACCCAGTCGATCTATCATGATCAGGACTTCTATTTATTGTGTGTGCTCTACTATAAATTTGACTCTAATATTGTATGCATGTCATTAATTTCCATTATTAATTAATACCATCGGTCGTTTAGTATTACCAACTTAGTTTATCTCTTGTAGTCCACTTTTTATGCATCTCTCTATATGCGTGCGCATGTATAATCTGTTTCATTTGTGGTGATGTTAATCTACATGCCTCCTCGTGCCTCTTGTACCTGTAAGACTGTGCGTCTGTTATCACAGCACGACACTTCCTCTGTGTATGTCCATGACCCTGTGGTGAACATTTGGGTGGAAACATGGTGCACAGCCTAGAACATAGCGTCCTGTAGAATCACGACAGTGCTGTTTCTGCAAATTGAGACGTGCTTGTCGTGGAACCACTGTGCTTGTGCTTTGTTTAAAAGCGTGCCATCGCTATCTTTTAAATACAAGGAAATATAGATAGCCATGAACGTCTATGCCTTTTATATCGAATAATATACGTAACATTAAGAAAAAAGGATGACGCAACTTACGGAACCGTGTCCGTAGGGAGTTCACGTCCGTGCTTTTAAATACAAGGAAATAAGATTTTAAAAACAGCGCCCCTCGCATAGGCCATTCCGTGCCTCACAGAGAAAACGCCTGTGGCTGTGCGTAAGACAAAGGTTCAAAAACAGTGTCTCTCTAATCTGCCACTCATTGCCTCACAAAGTAAACAACGAGTGTTCATATTAGAAACCCAGTTCTGTTCGGTTTGTGCAATAAACGCATGATCGTGACTCTCTAATACTAAAGTATGCCTCGATGGGCTTCTCACCCGTGCCTCTCCGTCTAAACGAGTCGACGGAATCATTCGGAAAACAGACACAAGCGAACATGACTCTATATAATACCACACGATGCCTTTGCGTAAGATAAAGGTTCAGCTCTGTGGGCCAAATGCCTGTGCATCTCCGTCTGATAGAGTCACGGGCTAGCGTGAGTCTATGTAATAATACTACTGAGGGAGTCCTGGATTAGGGGGTATCCGGACAGTCGGATTATATCCTTTGGCCAGACTGTTGGACTATGAAGATACAAGATTGAAGACTTCGTCTCGTGTCCGGATGGGACTCTACTTAGCGTGGAAGGCAAGCTAGGCAATACGGATATGTATATCTCCTCCTTTGTAACCGACCTTGTGTAACCCTAGCCCCCTTCGGTGTCTATATAAACCGGAGGGTTTTAGTCCGTAGGACAACATACAATCATGCCATAGGCTAGCTTCTAGGGTTTAGCCTCTCCAATCTCGTGGTAGATCTACTCTTGTACTACCCATATCATCAATATTAATCAAGCAAGACGTAGGGTTTTACCTCCATCAAGAGGTCCTGAACCTGGGTAAAACATTGTGTCCCCTGCTGTCGGTGCACAAAAAGAGGGGTACACTTTTTGTACCCCTATATCTGTGCACGGGCAGTCTGAGCCATGGGCACCACCACACCAAGCAAGGCAAGGGAGGTGAGACAGGGTAAGACCGAAGCTCAAGAGAACTAGAACGATGCCAAGGCCAAGACCACGAAGAGCAAAGGGGACGAAGCGAACTCCCCCGGCAAGATCCTTGCCGAGAGACAGTTCCAGCAACCTCGGCAAGACCCTTGCCGCGGCGACTCGTCCCGCGCCTACGGAGCAAGTCACCCTTGAGTCCACTACCCCCAAAGGGCAAGGATTCGGGAGACATCCCCATGGCGGCATGCAGATCTTCGTGAAGACATTCAAGATCAGACACGCACTAAGGAGATGACAACCCTTGGTGGGATCCCAGCCGAGGAAGACCACAAGGCCCCCGGCAAGCGCCTTGCCGGGGATGACAGTAGGCACCTCGGCAAGACCCTTGCCAGGGCCCCAGCAAGGCCCTTACCGAGGACACCCGCAGGGCCACCATCAGGCCCACGCCGACCAAACCTCCACCCCCGCATGCATGCAGCTGCCGACCCAACCAGATTGGGCAGGCACCTGCGTGGCGGCATGAAGATCTTCATGAAGACCCACCACTGCGCCACCTCAGCTGCCTGCCTACCTACATGGCATCTCCGGCATCGCTGACCAGGGCGCGTGTCGACACGAGAAGGAGCGGCGACGGACGAGACTGATCTCTCTCCCCCGTCCCCGATAAAGCAAGGACACCTAAGCAAGACGCATTAAATGCGCCTTGTCTTGTAATGCGAGGGATAACCTCGCATCACTGTTCCCTTTCCACCTCCTGTGTGCCACTGTGGCCACCCCTTTTCCTATAAAAGGAGGCTCGAGGCGACCAGGAGAGGGATTCGGCTTTTTGTAGCTCCTCACGCCCCATAGCTAGCTCAAGAACACATATATACAATCCACCAAAGCAGGAGTAGGGTTTTACGCATCCTTGCGGCCTGAACCTGGATAAACAAACTGTGGGCTACCTGTTAGATCCGCTCTTCCCACGACCCCACGCCCCGCTAACCGTAGTAGGGATTCTTGTGATCCCATAGGTGTCGTTCCTCAGCACCGAAATCTTTGGCGCGGCAGGTAGGGGGCGCAGTTGTGAGAATCGGCTTTAGCAGTTAGTTCGGCGCTTCTTCATCATCATGGCGCCCAAGAAGAAAACGACGGTGGCAGCTGGCCAGTCGGAAGCCGGACAGCCCGTCCCGACGCGGGCGAGGAGCGGACCAGTCGCAGAGAGGACCCGGGGCGCTGCTCGCAAACACCAACACCATCCCAGCAGCCAGAGTTTGGGAGGCGGCGATGTTCGTGTGCCTGGTAACGGGCCACACGTCGCCAAATCCAAAGGCAGAGCCAAGTCCTTCGCGGGTGGAGCGGGGCCTTCCAAGGTCATCGCCGCCCCGCCCGAAGGCGATGCGAGGGCCTCCAAGACTCCCACGCCGGTGTCAACAGCGTGCGATGAACGGCGTAATCACGCCGAAGACCCTGGGCGTCGCTGCGGGAAGAGCCCCGAGCGCCACTCCCGGGACGTAGAAGACCTGCCCACTCGCCGAGGCGCTGGCGAAAGCGGCATGCGACCGCGGGGTCGTGATAGAGCTCCTTCTGACATGGTCAGAAGTCGAAGCGCGTCGTGATCCGTGCAGGTTTCGCTGCCGCCGACGCCAGCAGAGGCCCTGGCACGCGCGCAGTTGCTCCTCGATTTTCCTCCCACTACGGGGAAACTCGACGAATGGAGAGCCACTATCCGAAGCCTTGTTGCGGTGGCCAACAAAGACGAACCAAGTCCGGTGAGGCCCCCGGGTCGACGCTCTGATGGAGTCCCGTGGACCAGTGGCGGAAAAGCCGGAGGCGCCGCGACCACGGTGCATTCACCTCTTCCCCATCCGGTACCGCAGACGCTGGCTCATCGCGACATCGCGGGTGACGCCATCTCCATAGCATCGTCTGACCCGCGGACCCACTGTGATCAGCGCCAAGTTCTTCGGGAACAAGCCCATGAAGATGCTCGAACCACTATCGAGTGCCGGCGCGGAGTGCGCCACCAATCAGACAGGCGAGCAGGGCCTGCTGTGAACCACCCGGCCCCGGAGAGCCCTGGAGGCCTACCTTACGAGATAGGCTGTCCGGCTTTTACCCGTGAGCTGCGGCAGTTCCAGTGCCCACTCACCGCACCTTCAAACCTGACGTTGGCAAAAAGTACAGCGGCAAGACTCACCCGTCTGAGTTCCTCAACATCTACACCATCGTGATGCAAGCCGCCGGAGCCCGCGACGATAAGGTGCTTGCGAATTACTTTCCATTGGCTCTTAAACCCAACGCCATGTCGTGGTTGATGCACTTGCCGGTAGACTCTATTTCCTCCTGGTCGGATTTGTGCCATGAGTTTGTGGGCGCCTTTACTGGGGGTCACCAAGCCCATGGCCAAGCAAGTGACCTGCATGTCATTCCCCAGAAGGGAGGCGAGAGTCTGTGCAAGTATATACAGAGGTTCAGCCGGGTACAGTACAATATCCCTGATGTTCACCCTGCCGCCATCATCAGCGTGTTCCATCAGAACGTGCATAACCGCAAGATGCGCGAAGAACTGGCAATGAACAAGGTGAAAGATGTGGCAGAACTCTATGTTCTTGCTGACAAATGTGCCCGGGCTGAAGAGGGAAGGAAGTACCCCGGCGAAGATGCCGGCATGGAAACCGACTCCTCAGAAGAGGATATTGCAGCCCCGGCGAAGAAAGGCCGGCGCCGCAACAGGAAGCGGAAAGGTAAAGTTGTGCTTGCCGTCGAGGGATCTAGCGACTCCGGCTCCGCCAAGAAAACCAAGGCAGATGACCCCGGCAAGGAAATTGACGGATGTGTCGCCTGCCGGGCCTTGGCGGCTGCCGAGAAGCCAGGAAACTCTGACAAGCAATACTGCAAGATCCATCATACCAAAGTCCATGATCTTCAGAACTGCCGACAGGTTGAGCTCCTTGCTGAGAAGCAGAGGGCTGAATATGAGAGGCGGGACAAGGACAAAGGCCAGGACGGTGCTGAGGGGTCCGGCAAGAAGCGTGACGGCCAGGTGGGACGTCGCAGCAAAGATAAACAGCGGGAGAGGCCCGCCCGGGGCCGTGACAAAAAGCCAGAAGACGATGATCACGAAGAGGACGATGAGTCTGGTGACCAAGGATTTCAGAAAGCTACAGAGGCCATGTGCGTCGATGGCGGCGCCTCGCTGCATACCTCTCACCGCCAGCTTAAACAGTGGGCGCGTGAGATTACAGCGGCGGAACCATCGTTTGATGCCCAAAGGCCGCTGAGGTGGTCCAGCACACCTATCATCTTTGACACTGAGGATCACCCTGATCGCACTACTGCAGTCGGGTGCTTGCCATTGTTGGTTTCACCAACAATACGCAACCTCAAGGTGACAAAGATGCTAGTTGATGGCGGGGCCGGTCTGAACCTAATCTCGCCTGCCGTGATCTAGAAATTGCAGATTCCTGATGAAGACCTCGAAGAGACGGGCACGTTTCAGGGGGTCAACCCGGGAAGAAGTCAACCAAAGGGGAAGGTCGCGCTGCCCGTGACCTTTGGAAGTGATCTAAACTACATGACAGAAAGGATTGTGTTCGACGTTGCCAAGATCCCCTTGCCTTACAACGGGATCCTTGGCCGCCCAGCGCTGGCCAAGTTCATGGCGGTGTCACATTACACCTACAACACCCTGAAGATGCTGGGTCCTGTGACGATCATCACCGTCCCGTCAGACAAGAAGGATGCGCTAATTTGCGCTGACCAACTCTATCAACAAGCAGTTGCAGCAGCCGCCACTGCTAAGGCGCTTGCTCCTGCCACTGGAGCCCTGGGAAGGCAAAAGAAGAAGACCGGTGAGACCTCAGGCACCCACTCCGGCAAGCGCACCTCTTCGGAGTGTAGCGCTCCCGTCGAGGACGTGCCAGAGAGCTTCGCCGACAGAAGGAAGAAGTCCAGGGCCACACCGCTGGGAACCAAGAAGGTTTCTGCCAAGGAGGACGACACGGGAGGAGCTTTTACCATAAGCTCCACCCTTGACGACAAATAGGAAGGCGCACTCGTCACCTTCCTGCGGGCGAATGTCGACGTGTTTGCATGGCAAGCATCCGACATCCCCGGCGTTCCCAGGAAGGTGATTGAGCACCACCTTGCTGTCTGTCCTCATGCGCGGCCCGTCAAGCAGAAGGTCAGAAATCAAGCTTTGGAACGACAAGAGTTCATCAAGAGGAGATCTGGAAACTGGAAGCGGCGGGTTTGGTAAGAGGAGTGCTCCATCCAACGTGGTTGGCCAATCCGGTGGTGGTGCGCAAGGCAAATGGGAAGTGCAGGCTGTGTATTGATTACACAGATATTAATAAGGCTTGTCCCAAAGACCCCATCCCGTTGCCGCGCATCGACCAGATTGTTGACTCCACAGCTGGGTGTGACCTGTTGTCGTTCCTTGATGCCTACTCCGGCTACCACCAGATCTTCATGACAAGGGAAGATGAAGAGAAAACGACATTCATCACCCCATGTGGTACGTATTGCTTTATACGGATGCCTTTCGGGTTGAAGAGTGCTGGTTCAACCTTTGCAAGGACGGTCCAGATTGGTTTTGAACCCCAGCTCCATAGAAATATGGAAGCTTATATGGATAATATAGTGGTCAAAACCAAGAACAGGGCAACCCTCATATCAGATTTACAAGAAACATTTGCAAACCTACGCAAGATCAATCTCAAGCTGAACCCTGAGAAGTGCGTCTTCGGCGTCCCGTCTGGCAAGCTTCTTGGGTTCTTTGTGTCATAGCGTGGGATAGAGACCAATCCAGACAAGATCAAAGCTATAGAGCAGATTGAAGCGCCCAAGCGAGTCAAGGATGTGTGTCAGCTTGCCGGTTGCGTTGCCGCCATGAGCAGGTTCATTTCCAAGTACGCCGAGCGTGCCCTTCCCTTTTTCAAGATTTTGAAAAAGGCGGGCCCGATGGAGTGGACACCAGAAGCCGAAGCAGCATTGCAAGATTTGAAGAGGTACCTCTCCTCCGCGCCAATACTAGTTGTGCCTAGGCCACATGAACCGTTGCTGCTGTACCTGGCGGCAACGAACCAGGTGGTCAGCGCCGCACTAGTGGCGCAGAGAGAAATTGATGATGAGGTAATAGCAGCGACGGAGCCCGATGCCACCGATGCCGAGACGACACAGCCGGTTGGAGTGCCGCCAAGGAAGAAGATGATGCAGCACCCAGTCTACTTTGTTAGCTCCCTTCTGCAGGGGGCTAGATCAAGGTACTCCGGTGTGCAGAAACTGCTCTTCGGCCTTCTTATGGCCTCGAGGAAGCTGCGTCACTACGTCCAGGCGCACGAAATCACTGTCATCACTCGCCTCCCTCTGCAACGGATATTGCACAATCCAGATGCAACGGGAAGGATCGTAGAGTGGGCACTGGAACTGTCCAGCTTTGGCCTCAAGTTTGAGAGTACCTCGACGATTCAAAGCCGAGTCCTGGCGGAGTTCGTTGCAGAATGGACCGCGACGCCTGACGAAGAAGCCCAAGAGACTGCTCTCCCTGGCAAGGAGGCAAGTTGCGAATGGATCATGTACTTTGATGGAGCTTTCTCCTTACAGGGCGCCGGGGCTGGCGTACTGCTTGTCGCGCCCACCGGAGAGCACCTCAAGTACGTGATCCAAATGCACTTCCCCAGGGAGGTGTCAACAAACAATACGGCTGAGTACGAAGGGCTGCTTGCCGGTGTTAGGATCGCGGCGGACCTCGGAATCAAGAAACTCGTCGTCAGAGGCGACTCGCAACTTGTCGTCAAGCAAGTCAACAAGGATTACCAGAGCCCATTGATGAAGGCCTACGTCGATGAAGTGAGAAAGCTGGAAGAGCGTTTTGACTGTATGCAGGCAGAATACGATCCCCAAGCGGAGAATGATATCGCCGATTACCTGTCAAAACGCGCTGCCCTCAAGCTACCTGTGGAACCAGGTACCTTTGTGCTTCAGCCAGCTCAGCCATCCGTTGATCCATCAACAGAGCAAAACAAGAGGAGGAAATCAGGGCCCGGCAAGTACTTTCCCGCTGAGCTCCCCGGAGCCGCCGGCAAGGATGTTGCCGGAGACACTGAGCCCGCCATGGGACGGCTAGCTCCGGCGGAGCATCAAGCTCTTGCCATCGAGACAGCCGCTCCTGTAGCGGAGGAAACGCCTTTAGTCCTCGCCGTCAAGCCCCAGGCTCAGCATGGGCACAGCATACCGTCCGATTCCTCCAAACAGGGTAACTTCCTGAGGAGCAGGAAGAAGCGGAAAAAGTAGCCCGTCGCTCTACTATGTACCAGTTCGTCGATGACGTCCTGTACAGAAAGAGGCCGAACGGCGTGAAATTGAAGTCTATCCCTCAAGAGGAAGGACTGGGGCTGTTGGCGGAGATACATGGAGGCATATGTGGATCCCACATCGGGTCAAGGGCCCTTGCCGGCAAAGCGTTTCGGCAAGGCTTCTTCTGGCCCACCGCCCTCCAGGATGCGACGACACTAGTCACCAGGTGTGAAGCGTGTCAGTTCCATTCAAAGAAGCTTCATCAGCCAGCTCAAGCCCTTCAAACCATTCCTCTCTCTTGGCCCTTCTCGGTCTGGGGGCTCGACATACTGGGCCCTTTCCCCCGCGCCGCCGGGGGCTTTGAGTACTTGTACGTCGCAGTCGACAAGTTCACAAAGTGGCCAGAGGTGGAAGCAGTGAGGAAGGTCACAGCTCAGTCAGCCGTCAAATTCTTCAAGGGACTAGTGTGCCGTTTTGGTGTACCCAACAGGGTCATCACCGACAACGGTACATAGTTCACAAGCCGTACCTTCATGCAATATACCCAAGACCTCGGCAGCAAAGTTTGTTTCGCTTCCGTTGCTCACCCATGAAGCAATGGTCAAGCTGAGAGGGCAAACGCTGAAGTACTGCGAGGCTTAAGGACAAAGACCTTTGACAGGCTGCACAAGAGTGGAAGGCGCTGGATTGATGAATTGCCGGCGGTTCTTTGGTCAATCAGAACGACACCAAATCGAGCCACCGGCCAGACACCCTTTGCCCTGGTATACGGGGCAGAAGCAGTTCTCCCCACTGAACTCATATACGGGTCACCTCGAGTACTCGCTTATGATGAGCTTGAGTAAGAGCAACTGCGCCAAGATGATGCAACACTCCTTGAGGAAGATCGTCTTCGGGCGGCTATGAGAGCAGCACGCTACCAGCAAGCCTTGCGCCGCTACCATAGCCGCAAGGTTCATGCCCGAAGCTTTGAGGAAGGCGACCTTGTTCTTCGGCGCGTTCAATCGGCCAAAAATTCCAACAAGTTGACGCCAAAGTGGGAAGGCCCTTATCGGGTAATACGAGTCACCAGGCCCGGCGCAGTCCGCCTGGAGACCGAAGATGCCATTCCGGTGAGTAACTCCTGGAACATTGAGCATCTTCGCAAGTTTTACCCGTGAGGCGCGGCTTGCCGGGCCCCCTGGCAAGCCACCTTTTGTACAAGCATTGCCGATGACGCATGTAACCCTTTGTACAAAGCCCTGCGCAAACCCTGAGCATAAGTAAATGAAGCGCTGGCGCCCTGAGTTATAGCATGCATGCTAGGTCGAGTCTCGTCCTTGGTTAGGGTTGATAGTGCTTAGCGGCGACTAACCCCTAGCTTAGAGGTCGAGTCTGCGTCTCTTTGTCTTTCTTTTGTCTTCCTTGGTTCGCAGGACACACGGGTATCCGTGCCAAACCACTTGGGGAGGAAAAGAAGAGGAACAGACCAGCATCTAGCCCCCGGCAAGCCAGTATTGCCGGGGGCTGCAAGAGCAAAGATTCACCAACGGCGAACCAGGGTTGCCGGGGACTGCAGCTTCAGATAAGTTCTTCATCCTTTATCATGCATTCCATTATGGACTGAGGTATGTGAAACCTTGTTTTCCCCTAAGCTACCGTGCTCCCATAACTCTAGGCCCCAGGGCTCGTTCCTGGGGCCAAGTTTGGTCGTAGTCGCGGCAGCGAAAGGATGAAACAAGGAGCCTGAACCCGCCTCATCCCTGCCTCCGCCAAAGGCGTGGGGAAGGTCGAGCGAAGTGGGGAGACGGCAAGGCCTGTTGCCGGGCAAGGAAATGTTTATCTTGAAGATATCAAGGATTTACTCCTTGTCGTGGGTTCCACCCGCAAACAAATGACCCGGCAAGCATCCCTTTTTCATTAAAAACATTCCACTCAGGTACAGTCCATAGGGAATGAAAAACATGAATGATGGGATTACAAGTTTTAAATTCAACAAAGGCCCGAAGGCTTACAAACTAAAAAGAGATAAGGTGCCCATAATCCCTTTCTTGTCCCTCTCCTCAGGAGGCAGGTCAAGGAGGCGAAAGGGACAAAAGGAGCGCCTAGGCGAGCTACGGGTGGCAGAAGACACCAAGAGAACATCTTGGTGGCCGTCCAAAGGCTGGATGGTGATGGCGGGGCCGGAAGCAGAGCTCGAAGACGAGGCGGCAGGACGTCAGCACGCGTTGAACGCATCGATGCCCATGTACTCCGACTTGACGGCCTTGCCGCCCGCCCTCTTCCTCTTCCGCAGCCTCCCAATGCCAGCCGCCCACGGAGACGACCCCGAGAAGTTCAGGGAGCCGGCGACGCGGATGATGGGGTCGCCGGTGCCGCACGGAGCGGCACCCGACACCTAATCGGACCCGTCATCCTGCCGCCTACTACCCTCATCGTTGCTGCCGCTGTCCTCCTCGTCACTCCCGCCCGAGGAGGAGTCTTCGCTATCAGAAGAGCTCTCCACACAGCACCTTGCACGGGTCCCAAAGCACCCGAAGACCTTGACGGAGAGAAGGCCACCCTCCATCAGCTTAAAATGGAGAGTGAGCCCCTCTGTCAAGCGGTGGATATGAGAAAACGTCTTCCATCCTGGACAAAGATACATCACGTGAGGGGCGGGGAAGTCGACGCGGGCCCGCGTGCCACTGATCCCGCAGCCCCTCATGTGCAGCCACAATGACTCCGGCGGATCCAGCTCCATCTCCCGCGCAAATGGAGTCGGGAGACGAAGGCGACGGCGCGGCGGCCAGCGCAGCCTGATGAAGAACTCACAAGGGTCATCCCCAACGTGGCCCTCCATTGGAGGAGGAGCTGCTGGCGGAGGCGAGGCCGGCGCGCCACCCCGTCCTCCTCTTCCCCGAGCGCCCCGGCCTCGCCCACGGCCTCGCCCCCTCCCCCTTCCCCTCGCGGCTGGCTCTGCCACCGCAGGTGCAGGAGAAGGAGGGGCGCGTTGTCGAGCGGCGACCCTCGCCGCCACTGTTGAAGGACCGGGATTCCCTCTCTCCATGATGGATGGAAGGGAGGAGCAGAAGCTGAAGGAAGAAGAAGATGAAGGAATGCGGGATGCCATCCCCCTCCCGCTCTTTATAAAGGATCGGGGTTGGGGCTTGGCCGCCCCGCTCAGCCAATCAAGACACGGGAGGCGCAGGGAGCCTGGGCCGACCCGCTGCCCCAACCAGCGATGGCCCGGTTTCCCGCCTCCACCGTTTGCCATCCCAAGCGCATGGGAGACATGTGGCAGACGTGCAGAACCGAGGGGACGGGTGAGGCGACCTCTCCCGACCCCGTGATCGTGGGGAGTGGACGCCTCGAGGACCGCACCTCGGCCCCATTCAGTAAATGGGCCACGCCTCCACGCCTCCCTGTGTTTATGGGGAAGGCCAAACCGCCCCCTTTACTACGACGTGACGCATGCCTGCGGGAACCAACCCCACGCATGCCGCCCACATCACACGCGCCTCCCCATGCCGCGCCACGCGTGGGAATCGTGGGAAGCGCAGCGCGCGAAGAATCTTACCGCGGTAAAAACCGCCCCGCCTGCCCGCGCACCGTTTTTGGGCCTAGCCCAAACAACGCGTTGCGCTTATGTGTGGACCAGGCCCGGGGGCTCCTGTCGGTGCACAAAAAGAGGGGTACACTTTTTGTACCCCTATAACTGTGCACGGGCAGTCTGAGCCACGGGCACCACCACACCAAGCAAGGTAAGGGAGGTGAGCCAGGGTAAGACCGAAGCTCAAGAGAACTAGAACAACGCCAAGGCCAAGACCACGAAGAGCAAAGGGGACGAAGCGAACTCCCCCGGCAAGATCCTTGCTGGGAGACAGTTCTAGCAACCCTGGCAAGACCCTTGCCGCGGCGACTCGTCCCGCGCCTACGGAGCAAGTCACCCTTGAGTCCACTGCCCCCAAAGGGCAAGGATTCGGGAGACATCCCCGTGGCGGCATGCAGATCTTCGTGAAGACATTCAAGATCAGACACGCACTAAGGAGACGACAACCCTTGGCGGGATCCCAGCCGAGGAAGACCACAAGGCCCCCGACAAGCGCCTTGCCGGGGATGACAACATGCGCCTCGGCAAGACCCTTGCCAGGGCCCCGGCAAGGCCCTTCCCGAGGACACCCGCAGGGCCACCATTAGGCCCATGCCGACCAAACCTCCACCACTGCATGCATGCAGTTGCCGACCCAACCAGCTGGGCAGGCACCTGCGTGGCGGCATGCAGATCTTTGTGAAGACCCACCACTGCGCCACCTCAGCTGCCTGCCTACCTACGTGGCATCTCCGGCATCGTTGGCCAGGGCGCATGTCGACACGAGAAGGAGCGGCGACGGACGAGACTGATCTCTCTCCCCCGTCCCCGATAAAGCAAGGACACCTAAGCAAGACGCATTAAATGCGCCTTGTCTTGTAATGCGAGGGATAACCTCACATCACTGTTCCCTTTCCACCTCCTGTGTGCCACTGTGGCCACCCCTTTTCCTATAAAAGGAGGCCCGAGGCGACCAGGAGAGGGATTCGGCTTTTTGGAGCTCCTCACGCCCCATAGCTAGCTCAAGAACACATATATACAATCCACCAAAGCAGGAGTAGAGTTTTACGCATCCTTGCGGCCCGAACCTGGATAAACAAACTGTGGGCTACCTGTTAGATCCGCTCTTCCCACGACCCCGAGCCCCGCTAACTGTAGTAGGGATTCTTGTGATCCCATAGGTGTCGTTCCTCAGCACCGACACCTGCCTCCTATTACCATCCTCCATAGACGCACAGTTCGGGACCCCCTACCCGAGATCCGCCGGTTTTGACACCGACAACTACAGACCATGCTTTTGAGCGCTTCATGCCCGTGCCTGTGTCCAGCTTGAGCTTGTCATAACGTATGTGTCCAGCTTGAGCTTGTCGTACTGAAGGTCGAGCTTCGCCTTCGCCTTCTCATCCATAGGATTGATGGAAGTCTCAAATAAAGCAACAACATCAAGCATCCAACAACAAGTCAAGACAGTTTCAAGTTGAAGGAAGTCTCAAATAACCGCTGGGGCAACAGCAAAACAAGCCCCAAACACAACAAGTTCATTTCACAGCGATACACGGCCTATTTACTGAACCTAGATATATATAGATAGATAGGTACGGTAATACACGACAAGTACTTGGAAAACAAGAGCTAACATACCAAGTTCATTTCACATCGAAACATGGCCCAGCCAGTTCTAAATGAGGTTGATGGTGATCATCATCCTCAAGTCATGGCGACGAGTGTTCGCAACAGTGAGTAGGATGCCCTGACCTATCCGAAGATTCTTGCCATGAAGGAACTTCTTCCACCCCGCCCGGTTGAAGATAGTGCGACCGTCCGTGTCCACTGCGTAGGCACAGGTGGTGATGGATCCCGTTCTGGTAAGGCGTAGTCCAGCAGCCATGCCTTCTTCATGCGTCTCGATGCCACAACTAACAGATAACCTCTTAGGTAATTTATGAAAATAGTTGGTATGATATATGAGCATGTCACATGCAATTATCAGCAAATCATACACTTGAAGACACATATATCATTGGATTCAACACTAAGCATATATATCATCACATAACTACACTAGACGCTAATCATCGAATTACTACAGTAATTAAGCATATCATTAGTTTACTATGTACACTAACCATATCATCGCATATTACTACACTACATAAGGATATATCACAGTACTACAACATGCATATCATATCAACTAGTACACTTATTAAGCATGCATATCATGTAATTACCACAATAAGTAACATACCATGAGATGCTATTTAACATTCGTCCTTGTGAGGCATGTCACGAATGGCATCCCGACATAGTCTTCACGTAGCAGAAGCATGTTCCAGAGATTGCACGTTTCATCGCCGCTCAGCCTCAGTCTTTGGGCATAGAGTGCTTCATCAAGTGGGTTCTCATCATCATCTGAATCCTCACCATCGTCCTCCTCATGAACTTCATCCTCACTATCTGAAATCAAATTCAAATAGATAACAGAAATCCTGGGCCTTTCTGCTCTGAAGGAGAACCTGATCAATTCACCCCCACTAAGACGCAAGCGGGCGATGAAACGATCCCATTCATCTCCTCCAATCTGGGTTATCGTTCGCCCCTTATCGACCTGCATAGTGTACGCCCCCCAAGAGCGTCAAAGGTCACGGTGTCTCTGACAAGCTCATTGAATGCCAATCTCACATTGCATGGGACGATCTGTGCAAGATAAAAACAAATAACAAACACAATGCATTAGTGGAAATAGCAATAAAAGACAAAATTAATGAATTGTCAGAAGGTTCATATAAATTGCTACCACTGCAAAAACAAAAGTAGGCTGGAAGTAGATGCCGAACAGCGTGGTAGTACAAAGGCTGGTCCGGCACCATGACTTGCACAGTCGACACGACGCTTCCTCCATTCTACAAAGAACATATTGAACTCTAAGTTGAATTGTACGCTACCATAGTACAATACACGGTGCTTCCTCTCTTTTCCCTGGTACGACTCAGATCCTACACTACGACATCCATCAATCTAACAAAGAAACATCATATCTATCAACAAATCATCTACCGCATGTATCAAATAAAATTTCTGGATTAGATCCGTGCCCGGAGGGAGACGCATGCGGTTTGGGAAGAGAATAAGATTCGCGAGGGCGGTGAGGGGAGATCTCACCTACTTGCTGGAGTTGGCGGCGGCCGCGCAGATCAGGCAGTGAAGAGATGCGTCGTCGGGAGCTGGCGGCGGCGGCGCTTGTCGAGAAGGGGACGAAGAAGTTGAAAATGATGTGGAGTACTAGGTGCACTTAGACAAATGTGGTACATGTGGTGGCGCGTTTGTATGGATGACGAGGGGACCCCATGTGTCGGTACCCATAGAAAAAAATGGCATTTCCAACTGCCTCACGGGGATTCAAACCAATTTGGCTGATGCAGTGTGTTGATATATGTTGTTATTAGCTAGGGTACCAACACTATTTATTGAGGAGACGCCCGTCGGATGACTAGGTTTACTGAGCAACGGCATGTGGCGTTCACAGCCGAATCTGAGGAGACGCCCGTCGAACCGTTGGGTTTTCCCAGTAAAGGCACGGATGTCATGCAACAAAAACAATTCTAACAAGGACAGTCGCCCGAATCTATTAGGTTTCCGTAATAAACGCACAAACATGACTCCGAGTAAGAACAAACTATGCCTCCAAGGGCTTGATGTCCATGCCTCTCCTTTTGACCGAGCCCACCGACTCATTTAGAATACAATCAGAAAACCCTTGTGCGTGACTCTATATAATAGCATGCCATGCCTTTGAGGACTGTATGCCTGTGCTTGTGACCCTTGACACTGAAACACAGACAACCACGAACGTCGATGCCTTTATCAAGAAAAAAGCGTGACACAATTCAATATGGAACAGTGTCTGTATGGACTGCACGTTCGTGCTCTTAAATACAAGGAAATAAGCTTTTAAAAACAGCATCTCTCTCATAGGCTAATCCGTGCCTCGCAGAGTAAACGCCCGTGGCTGTGCGTAAGACAAAGGTTCATCTCCGTGGGCTAAACACACATGCATCTTCGTCTGATAGAGTCGCAGGCTAGCGTGACTCTATGTAATACCACCGACCATGCCTTTGAGCGCTTCATGCCCGTGCCTGTGACCCGAAACACTGAATCAAGGATGAGGCGGCTGCTGCGGGTTTCCGCTATAAACGCACGAATGTGATCCCATGTAAAGCATAACCATGCTTGTCTGGGCTTCATGGCGGTGCCTGTGTTCGCGGACAGTTCAACGGATTCATTTGTAACACGTAGACAAACTAACGTGATTCTACACAATGGCAAGCCCTGACTTTCTGGGACTCACGACCGTGCGAGCAATATACCACAACAGCGTCTCTCGAATAAGCCATTTCGTGCCTCACAGAGTAAACAGTGGGTGTTCTCATCTGAACCAATTCCGCCGGGTCTCCGCAATTAAAGAACGAACGTGGCTGTGCATAAGACAAATCTTTGCCTTTGTGGGCTTAATGACTGTGCTTCTTCATCTGATCGAGTGGACGGAATCATTCAGAACACAAAGACAGGCGAGTGTGACTCTATATAATACAATACCATGCCTTTGAGGACTGTACGCCCGTGCCTGTGAACCTTAACACTATGACACATACAACGACAAACCTCCACGCTTCTATCGAATAATATAGGTAACATCAAGAAAAAAGCGTGACCCAACTCAATACGCAATTGTGTTCGTAGAGAGTTCATATCTTGTGAACTTTTATTAACAAGAGTTCATGTCCGTAATACCACCGACCATGCCTTTGAGCGTTTTATGCTCGTGCCTGGTACCCTTAACACTAAACGCCCGTGCGTCTCCGTCTAATAGAGTCACAGGCTAGCGTGATTCTATGTAATACCACCGACTATGCCTTCCTATGACCCGAAACACTGAAACAAAGAAAGGCAGGAATGTCCACGCCTTCATGTGTGCACAAGACATGACTCTAGTTGGTTCAAAAACTTTGGCTGCAGAGACTTCATGTCCGTGCTTTTAAAAACAGCGTCTCTAGAACTGGCCATTACGTTAATGTTCATCTGTACCCATAAACTTGCAATGAACGTGACCCAGGAAAGTAAAACACATTTGTTATCAAAGTTACTGATGGCCCAAGGTAACGGAAGACAAAATAAAAAAAAATAGTGCACTACTTAACAGTTTCAGATACGAGGATCAGGGTCGTTGCTGTCTACTTAGTCCGGCGAGACTTCTTTTTTGGTTGCTCGGCGCGAAGTTCCTCGACCTGTTTCTTCATAACATATGTGTTGGGGAACGTTGCAGAAAACAGAAAATTTCCGACGGTTTCACCAAGATCCATCTAGGAGTTCATCTAGAAACGAGTGATTGGATTACATCTACATACCTTTGTAGATCACGCGCGGAAGCGTTCAAAGAACGGGGATGAGGAAGGCGTACTCGACGTGATCCAAATCACTGGAGATCCTAGCGCCGAACGGACGGCACCTCCGCGTTCAACACACATACGGTCAGCGTGATGTCTCCTTCTTCTTGATCCAGCAAGAGGGAAGGAGAGGTTGAGGAAGATGGCTCCAGCAGCAGCACGACGGCGTGGTGGTCGTGGAGCTGCAGTACTCCCGCAGGGCTTCGCCAAGCACTATGGAGGAGGAGGATGTGTTGGAGAGGGAGAGGGAGGCACCAAAGATGTGTTATGAGAGGCCCTCCTTCCCCACTATATATAGGGAGTCCAAGGGGGGGGCTCCGGCCCTAGGAGATCCAATCTCCTAGGGGGGTGCGGCCAAGGGGAGGAATCCCTCCTCCCCAAGGCACCTAGGAGGTGCCTTCCCCCTTTGGGACTCTTCCCTTCTTGAACCCTAGGCGCATGGGCCTCTTGGGGCTGGTGCCCTTGGCCCATATAGGTCCAAGGCGCACCCCCTACAGCCCATGTGGCCCCCCGGGGCAGGTGGCCCCACCCGGTGGACCCCCGGGACCCTTCCGGTGGTCCCGGTACAATACCGGTGACCCCGAAACTTGTCCCGATGCCCGAAATAGCACTTCCATATATATAATTCTTTACCTCCGGACCATTCCGGAACTCCTCGTGACGTCCGGGATCTCATCAGGGACTCCGAACAACATTCGGGTTACTGCATATACATATCCCTACAACCCTAGCGTCACTGAACCTTAAGTGTGTAGACCCTACAGGTTCGGGAGACATGTAGACATGACCGAGATGCTCTCCGGTCAATAACCAACAGCGGGATCTGGATACCCATGTTGGCTCCCACATGCTCCTCGATGATCTCATCGGATGAACCACGATGTCGAGGATTCAAGCAACCCCGTATACAATTCCCTTTGTCAATCGGTATGTTACTTGCCCGAGACCCGATCGTTGGTATCCCAATACCTCGTTCAATCTCGTTACCGGCAAATCACTTTACTTGTACCGTAATGCATGATCCCGTGACCAAACACTTGGTCACTTTGAGCTCATTATGATGATGCATTACCGAGTGGGCCCAGTGATACCTCTCCGTCATACGGAGTGACAAATCCCAGTCTTGATCCGTGTCAACCCAACAAACACTTTCGGAGATACCCGTAGTATACCTTTATAGTCACCCTGTTACATTGTGACGTTTGGTACACCCAAAGCACTCCTACGGTATCCGGGAGTTACACATCTCATGGTCTAAGGAAAGGATACTTGACATTGGAAAAACTCTAGCAAACGAACTATACGATCTTATGCTATGTTTAGGATTGGGGTCTTGTCCATCACATCATTCTCCTAATGATGTGATCTCGTTATCAATGACATCCAATGTCCATAGTCAGGAAACCATGACTATCTGTTGATCAACGAGCTAGTCAACTAGAGGCTTAGTAGGGACATGTTGGTGTCTATTATTCACACATGTATTACGATTTCCGGATAACACAATTATAGCATGAATAAAGACAATTATCATGAACAAGGAAATATAATAATAATGCTTTTATTATTGCCTCTAGGGCATATTTCCAACAATATGATTCCAGCTTCAGCTTGTCGCGCTGAAGTTCGAGCTGCGCCTTCTCATTCCATCAGAAGTGCAATGACGACTTTGTTCTCTTCGTCCAACTTCGTGGATATCTTCACAAAGTCTTCCACAGTATTGAACATGTTCTTCAGCTGGTCAAAGGAGAAGATGTCAGATTGATGGCAGGACACACCCTCATCAACATTCGGATGAAGCTCACCACAATGATCCATGTTTCACAACTAAATCAAGTAGCCGAAAGAAAAAAAACGAATGAAGCCGAAGCAGAGCGAACTCACAGATGAGGAACCCTCGTCAGCCGAGATCTTTTCCTGCGACTGGACATGCGCTCTGGAGGAGTCTCCTTCTGCACAGCCGTGGCTGAGAGTGTCAGGATAGAGAACAACAAGATGAGTGGATGGCGTGGAGGCATACAAAAGGACGAAGGGGATGTGGCTAGGGTTTCGAGACTCCGTCTGGCTTATTCACGTTTCACAACTAAACCAAGTAGCTGAAGGAAAGAAAAAACGAATGAAGCAGAAGCAGAGTGAACTTATAGACGAGGAACCCTCGTCAGCCTGGATCTCCTGCAGTGTCTGGACACTGGCTTCCACAGTAGTCTCCTCCTGACCAGCCATGTCAGAGAGGGTCAGGATAGAGAGCACCAAGATGATTGAATGGCCTAGCGGCAGGCAGAGGATGGAAGAGTGTGTGGCTAGGGTTTTGAAACTCCGTCCGTCCGCCATAAATAGCCGGAGCCTGGCCTCGGGCGACGAGCCAGAGCGGCGTCACCAGAGGAGACGTCCATCGGACCCTTGGGTCGTGGCGGCGCCACGTGGAGTTCACACCCGAGTAGGTGGAGACACCCATCGAAACGTGGTGTTTCCGCAATCAACGCACGAACGTGGCTCCGTGTAAAACACAAGCATGCCTCCCTCGACATCCCGACCGTGCCTGTCCTGGTAATATAGTCAACGGATGCATTTGGAACACAAAGAGACACGAAGGTGACTCTGGATAATGACATGACATGCGTTTGTGGGCTTGACAACCGTGCCTGTGACCTGAAACACTGACACGCGTAAAGGACAATGACGCTACTAAACATATAAAGTCGCCTTCGTGCATTTGTGGGCATGAGAGTCGTGCCTGTGACCTGAAACACTGACACACAATAAGTCTTCTTCATGCGTAAAGGACCATGACGCTACTAAACATATCTAGTCGCTTCGTGCATTTGAGTTAAAATCATGCAACGAAAACAATTCTAACAAGGACAGTCGCCTGAACCTATTAGGTTTCCGTAATAAACGCACAAACGTGACTCCGAGTAAGAACAAACTATGCCTCCGAGGGCTTGATGTCCATGCCTCTCCTTTTGACCGAGCCCACCGACTCATTCGGAATACAATCAGAAAACCCTTGTGCGTGACTCTATATAATAGCACGCCATGCCTTTGAGGGATGTACGCCCGTGCTTGTGACCCTTGACACTGAAACACAAACAGCCACGAACGTCGACGCCTTTATCAAGAAAGAAGCGTGACACAATTTAGTACGGAACGGTGTCTGTATGGACTGCACATCCGTGCTCTTAAATACAAGGAAATAAGCTTTTAAAAACAGCGTCTCTCTTATAGGCCAATCTGTGCCTCGCAGAGTAAACGTCAGTGGCTGTGTGTAAGACAAAGGTTCATCTCCGTGGGCTAAACGCACATGCATCTTCGTCTGATAGAGTCACAGGCTAGCGTGACTCTATGTAATACCACCGACCATGCCTTTGAACGCTTCATGCCCGTGCCTGTGACCGGAAACACTGAATCAAGGATGAGGCGGCTGCCGCGGGTTTCCGCTATAAACGCACGAACGTGACCTCACATAAAACGCAAGCATGCCTATCTGGGCCGCCATACCGTGCATCTCCTGGTGATAGAGTCAACGGAATCATTTTGAACGGATCCCTGCACTCTTCTGCCCTTCCCTCCCGTCCCCAGTTATGTTTCGACGGGTGTCTCCTCGTATTCGGGTGTGAATGCCATGTGGCACCGCTCCGGAAACCCAAGGGTCCGACGGGCGTCCCCTCTGGCGACGCCGCTCTGGCTCGTCGCCCGAGGCTAGGCTCCGGCTATTTAAGCCAAACGGAGGATGTCTCGAAACCCTAGACACACCCTTTTCCTTGGGCTTTTCAGATCCACGCCACATATAGTGGCGCTCGCAGGCAGCGCGATCACAGCAACAGAGACAGAGATGGAGATCCACTCCGGTGCGCCATGCACCAAGAGGGCGAAGCTCGCACCACCGGCGACGCCGTCCTATGATGGTTTGGCGGTAGCGGCTGGAAGCGGCGAGGGTGCGCCTACCGGATCCGAGGATCAGAAAGAGCAGTCTGGTCCGGACCGCATCAGCGACCTCCCGGACGCCATCCTCGGTGAGGTCATCTCCCGTCTCTCCACTAGGGAGGGCATCCGCACTCGGATGCTCGCACGTCGTTGGCGTCCTGTTTGGCCGACCGCTCCTCTGAATCTTGACTGCCGTGAGATCCCTGTCGCTCGTCTTTTTAGCGCCCTAGAAACAGTTCATGTCGATATCATCAGTAGGGTCTCTACGTACAGCGAGGAGCTTGCTCGTATACGATACATTGGAACTTGGCATTAGGGGAAAACAGTTCCCGGTGATGGTTCTTGCCTTCCAGAGTCCATCCTCTCCAGCCATGTGGGCACAGTTCTCTGCCTTTGTATACTGGTGTGCTACCTCCAATGCAGACCCTCTACTGTCCATGCTTGGCTTGAGTCCCCCAGATTGAACAATCTCCAGGTGCTTGAGTTTTACTACCTGTTTCCACGATTTGTGAAAGAAACTGTCAAACTATCGCACACATGCTCTTCATCTACGCCCTCTCTACCGAAGTCCGTCTTTCGGTTTTCCTGTTCTCTACGCACTATGAGCTTCGCGTGTTGCCAGATACCAGACCATTATGTAGAGGTACTTGAACTACCACTGGTTAAGAGACTTTTGCTTGTTGAGGTTGATATATCAGACTTCTCGTTGCAAAGCATAGTCAACTCTAGTTGCCCTGCACTCGAGTACCTGTTGCTTGTTTGCAATACAGAAAGGCATCGGATCACAATAAATCCCCCTAACCTTGTAAGCATCGACAGCCGTGGTGAGATAGGACAATTCATCATCGAGGATTCCCCCTCACTTCAAAGGTTGATCCACGATGTCCAGAGCAATAACATGGAGGTATTCATCATCTCTGCACCCAAACTGGAGACATTGGGCAAATTCAGGATCTCGCTTGACTCCACAGGTCTTATGGTACTGACATTTCACAATAATTTCAGCTGCATTTCCTTGAGAAAGTAGTTTCATGTCATCCAAACTTTTGTTCTAATAATTTTATGTTTTATTTTCCATGTTATGTGAAGGATTTGGCGACGGCCAGCCTATCTACAATGCGGCAATCTGTCAAAACCTTGTTTTTGGCCATGCCTTATCAAGTGGACCTGGTCATTCACTTACTTAAGTGCCTTCCAAATCTGGTGAACTTGTTTGTTGAGGTGATGATTCTCACGCCCAATGAAAAGATCATACCGTGCATAGTGCAGCACTCCTTGCATCTCAAAAAGCTTATCTTACATTTTGTTTGCAATGGACACACCCTATGTCTAGGCATGTTATTATTATTATTATTATACATGCATCCGTATCTAGGGAAATGTTCGACAAACTGATTGGGATGGGGGTCATGGAATTTATCGTTCATTTTGTTCTTCGATAGATCTTGAGTATCTTTTCAACCTTTATGTGTTTTTAGGGAGGAAACATTCCTGATTGTGCAAGAAACTTTTGGCGTCGCAAGCACCGTGTGTTTTTCAAAGAACACATCATTCATTTAAAGACAGTGACACTGGAAGATTATGAAAAAAGCAGGAAGAATATTGAGTTTGTGAGGTTCTTTATCCTGAATGCAATGGAGCTAGAGACCATGAGGATTAAGTTTCGCTTTCCCTCAGACTTCACGCAAGAATTTTACGAACAGCAACAGAAGTTGTTCCGTGGGAGAATAAAGTTTCCAAACGCGCCCATCTCAAGTTATCGGCATGCTGCAATCATCTGTGCTTGGATTTGAAACACATGCGTGTTGAATGCCTGGATTTGTCAGATCCGTTCACTTGTGCCTGCTGGACACAGGTCTGTAGTTAGTTCCTCAAGCTAGTACAGTTAGATGTTGTTGCGCCAATCTGATTCTGTGTTATGTCTAAACATGGCTGAAGCCTTTTGCACCATTTTGTAAGCTTGTTATAACAATGCTTTTGTGCTATGCACCCGCTGTTCTGAAAATTTGATAGTTTTATGTCACTGTCGTGATGCTACAAAAACATTCGTGTGCGGTCGTCGACCATGAAACAAAAACATTTGGAAGAGAAGAGGCACTGCCTTGCCTGTTCAGCAAGGAACGTGCATCTAGTGCATGTAAACCAGTGTGTCTGCAGTGACCAGACGGCATTGCCTCCTTTCGTGGCAGACTGTATGTGCACATGGCTGTGGCTCTGCTTAATCTCAAACCGTGCTCCCAGCGACCTCAGACTGTACGTGCCTTTTGTGTAAATTGCATGTCCGTGAATGAGTTTATGTTGAGTACAAACAATCGAGTCGGCACTGGCGTGCGTCGGCTTCAGGAGTAAGCGCGACTCTGTAGATTGTAGATTTTATGTGTGTCAGTGCTAGTGTGGCGCTCCTGTCTGACATAGGACCGTGCCTTTGACAAGTCAGTGCTACGTCACCAGAGGCATGGTTCCCCATGCCTGCCAATGCGACATCTATGACTTGCTAGATTACAGTAACCCATGTCTCGTGGAACGATCCAAGACGAAAGATTGCCGGATGCGCCCTCTTTTAAATATAAAAATATTCAGGAGATCAATATTTGATGTGTGTAGACCGTCACACACCCTCTGAAAGATTGCAAAAAATGAGATACATGCCTCAAGTAACCATGTCCAAGCATAAACTTATACTAGACGAGTATCCCTTGCAACATTTCAAAAGAAGGCAATTGTTAATGATCATTCTTTGAGTATAACCTTGATCATGAGGAGGTCATCAGTGTTCGCAAACCCTTGCCCCAAAAGATCACAGATGACGCTTTGCATCTTCTTTCTATTCTCCTTCATCTTATGCACCTCCTCCTTCAGAAAATCCCTGTCCAGCTTAATCTCACCCTTGTCGTCCTTAAGATTATGAATGGCACTTGTGAGAGACCTCTGAATGAGCTTGACGTCTTTATCAATGATACCCATCCGCTTCTTCTGCCTGTCAATCTTCATGGTAGTTACATTAGTTCTTTCCACAGCTGCAACAAGATTCTCGAGCTTAAGGTTCACTTGTTCAGTATCCATTTCAAGCCTGCTTATCTCTTCATCCTTTGCTTGTCTGTCATCATTGCTCTCATCTAACATCCCCCAGAGCTTGAGTAGGCACCTCTGCATAATTATAGGCCATGGGCGGTCAACCCATTCGACGACTCCATAGTTCACGCCTCTCTATGAACAAAAAATGAACAAAATAAACAAATACTATTAATACACTGCTGCAGAAGCTCTGGAATATAATAAAGTTCACATATACTTGGTTTATAACCTCATTCAACTAACTATGAACCGTGTTTGTGCAATGTGGCACTTCAATGGTTAGGTACCCACAACACTAATTATGGTGCTTCGCCCACGCTGTCCGCGGAGTTATTTCATAATTGTACTTAGTTTCTTTTAAGCCAGCTTGAATTAATCTGGAGCTACCTCTGCAGACAACTTATTTAGAGAGTTTTTTTTGAATAATATACTGACTATTAAACAGAAGTCCCATTTGTAAACAAACATGAGGGTGTCTAGATCACTTCTTTTGTGTTCAATGATGTAAAATAAGTAGCGACTTTTACCCTTTTATGTAAAGTAAAAGGACTACACAATGTTTCCTACAATCAACCGGAAAACACAAGAAGAAATCAATCTTCTTTGGTAGACTACAAGTCCTATATCCAAACAGTTTGATTCAACAAGAAAGTAACTCGGATTTTCAAAAGTGACTAACTTTCACAGCACAGCCGAAGAACCTCCTCCCCGTGTCACTTCCTTCAAAAGCCACACACCTGAGAGGATTGGTATCGTGAAGAACACAGTAGAGAGGACGGTCGAGCTCTTTGCCATAGAAATCATGGTCTTCAATGGTGTCAGGGTTCTCCTACAAGGACACATGAATGTTTAGAGCTCAGATCTTTTGTTTGGAAAACAAACCCTAGTTCAACGCTCCGCATGTAGCAGGAAAGCACCTACATAGAAATCAAAATCCAGTTCAAGGAAGTTCAAGCCTTCTTTCCTCCCTTCTTGTCCGAAGTTTTGTGTCGACATGGCCCAAAGGATGTGAGCAGTTCCGATGCCATAGGCGGCGTCGAATTTGAGAGGAGAGAGAGAGAGAGGAAGAGATATTGTGAGAGAGCGAGAGGGGAAATGAAGGCGAGGGACTTCGACATGGTCAGGCTCGACCAAATACTCCACCTACTCGCCAGACCCACCTACCCCCACCCCCTTCCACGCCCCTTTTTTGCGCTGGGATGGCAAGGAGCCATTTACTATTGTCAGTAGTTTCAGATTTGGCGAGCGAGTACACAAAATTTCTTCCCTCTCCATAATTACTCCATAAATACATCGTTATGTGCGTCTTCCCTTCCGAGTCACCTGCTCTTCCGCTCCCCTTCTCTGGTTCCTTCCGTCTGTCTTGCTTCATCTTCTTGACTCTACAGTCCACATAGATGGATCTACGATTCGCCCACTTGCTCTAAAATACAGTAAAATTTTCCCCTCTGCTTAATACTTACGCATTGCACACTGTCTTTTTTAGATGGATTATTGTTGTCTGTTACCCTCTTAATTTTAGTTTTTGTGTTAATATCCTACCCCTTTGAAGAGGTTGTATATGGGAATAATCTTGGAGGACAACAGTTGATTTTTTTCAGTTCGTTGCAAGAGCTTGTAGATTTGAAGAGGTCTGTGCGTGCTCTTTCATTTTTTACAAAGACACTAACATCAATGGATATCACCATATTAGCATTCGCTCCGCTCTGTCTTACTCGTTGAAACAAGCGTGTGTCAGTGATATACAGTCCTTTAATTCTTTGTACCATTAGCGGAGTGTTGAAATAAATTTTTCTTTAATAATTAATGAACCCGAGTCTTATATATTGTTACATCTCACAGACAAAGATGGCATGTGATGTTTGCAGGAACCTCAACTGTCCCGGTGTTGAATCTGATGTTGCCCAATCTTTCTTGATTATGTCTTTGCCTCATTGTTATGAGTCATGCCTGGTGAGTTTTGCTACCAAATCACGCGTGGCCAGTAAAAAAACTTCGTCACTGTATTTGTTACAGTTATCTTTATTCAGCAGTCAGCAACCACATGTATTCCTTCGGAGCGAACTATACTGCACATGCTTGTTTTTATTTTATAGGCCTTGATGTAATTAGAAGTTCAATTGTTTTGTATGGGTTTAATTAAATGTCATAGATGTTGCCTGTGCCCGTGCCTGAAAGCCAAGAAATTTCAAGGAAAAAAACTCTTTCATGCATTTGTTTTCTGAAAATCAGTAAAACATTTATATACCTTTGTCTTAATTTTACTTTTATGCAGTATGTCCCATGCTACTACCGGAACCAGGCCCTTTCTTTGATCACTTTATGGAAAGATGAAGCTTTCGTGGATGGTTTTGAAGACGAAGATTTTGACCTTGTGTTCGGCACTACTGAGGAATTGTCTTACAGGATTAAGTTTACAGATGGCAACCACATGTCTAAGTTTCATGGACCTGGATGGGAAAAGTTGATACGTGACTATGATCTGTTTTATGGTGATATTATACAATTGGATTTGCAAGCAGAAGATTTCTTCTTTCCCATTGACTTGATGTTGAATGAATCTCGAGGAGGTCACAAAGCGTTACCCAAACCTTTCGTTGGTATGTTCTGATCGTTATCTATATTTGTTCTGGTTTAACATTTATCTATTATAATTTTACTGTGGTATGCCATTGATATTTATGTGCTTAATATATGTGATATAATGTATCAAATCTTTCTTTGTACTCACAATGTAGTTTAAAATTGTAATTTCCATTTTAAAAGCCAATATTCGTTTATTTTAGTTTTAACTGCTCTATTCATTGCTTCACACATAGTGGCTAATACATGGTTGTATTTATTTAGCCCTTGAAGGCCTCCGTTTATCGGAAAGGAGCTACATAGACGAGATAGTCTACACCCGGGGCATAAAACTTTCCTATATGGATGAACCAAGGAGTGAGGGGCTACATGATCAGTCAGGCTTCTGAGTCGCGATGCTTAGGAGTCCCCCTTGACGCGCAAACAGCCTATAGAAAGGAGATCTGGAAGTAGGTCTAGTGTTCTACGTCGGCAGGGCCCGACCCCGCGCATACCTCAGCCGCCATTGGGCCGTCCAGATCACCAGGACGGACCAAGGAGTGAGGGGCTACATGATCAGTTAGGCTCCTAAGTCGCGATGCTCAGGAGTCCCCCTTGACGTTCAAACGACCTTCGTACCTTGGCTCCGCTGGGGAGGGCGCGCGACGACAAGGTCCGAGGGACCTGGCAGGGTGGCGTATGCTTGGGCGTGACCCGAGCGCAGCCCCCGTGCCCAGCCCCCTCGCGCGACTCTCCCGAGGGGAGGTGTTGCGATGAGGCCAGACACCGAGCCCGGAGGCTCCCTGAGGTTGATATGGCCGTGAGGCCGCCTTAAGTTGTTTATTATCAGCGCGGAGCATAACACTTCCGTACTTGCATGGGCATAGCCGCTCCTCGGCAGTGTCAACTGCCAGCGCGGAGCATGGTGCTTCCACTGGCACGTGGGAGGGAACTCCCTACTGCGGAGAGCCCCGGGGGTGTGTACAGCCCACCCTGACACATGGCTTGCACGACAGGGCTAGACGAGGTGTGTCTGGGCACTCGTGAGCCAGCGCGGGACTCACGAGGCCCTACCTCAAGGCGGGTTGCACCTGGTCTTGGTTCTTGATGGCTATGGCGTTCCTGTGAGATGGTTAGACAACCTGCGCCGAATGAATTTACCGAGGCTATCACTCGAGAAGGCCAAGCAACAACGACCCCAGGAGGTGACGTGAATGGGGTCGGCCCGCCAGACAGAGCTCGGCCTTGGTTTTATCAATGCTGCAGGGACGGGCCCGAGCACAGACGCCGTGCCTAGCCTTCTTATGCGAAGGGTCCTGAAGAAAGATGATCGGCGCACGGCTCCCATGGTGGGTGACAATCAAGTAGGTGATAACCATAGATAGATTATGCATGAAAAGAAACTAGCTTAGGTAAATGCGAGAATGATACATGCCACTGGGTCGGACCCGAGCGGCTTGGGGATGATGCAGCCCGAGGGGCGCCCCTAGCAGGGTAAACTAAAGATGCAAGTGGATACATGCCGCAGGGGCGGACCCATGCGGCCTGGGAATGATGCAGCCCAGGGGGCGCTCCCAGCTAAATAAACTTGGAAAACGTCACCTGGTTTGGTTGTCAAAGAAGTGTTGGGGTAGCTGAAGACACGTAGCGAGGAAGTCGCTCCTCACGAGTCGTCGAGACCCTGGAGGCTCGGGTGGCCTCCTGAGGACCGTCTCCATCTCCGCTAGGACTGCGTGATGCCTGGCCTCCTGACCAGCTGCCAGGATGCTCCGCAGATTGCGCTGGAAAGCGACAGCTACACTCGGCAGGCCGAACGGCATGCGAACGTAGCTATGAGGTGGACCCTCACACCGGCCAGCACGCAAAGGCCAGTAGCGCTCCTGAGATGCAGCCCTATTGAGCCCTGGGATGTCGATGCAGACGCGCAGCTCACCACCCTCGCCTGGGTGGGGACCAGTGCCAGGTGGGCGGCGGTCACCGCGTATTGCTCTTGCTTCTTGAAGCTCCTGAGATGCCTTGGTGATGAACTCCTGGGCTCCGGGCGTTCCTCGCCCAGTGTTCTCCTGAGGGAAACATGCCGTGAAGCACGCCTCCACGTGGTGCCCGAGCGCCTGCCTCGTGATGTTGGCTGGGTCCGAGGCCCTCCAGAAGAGAACCCTCATGCCCTGCCCGAGGAGGGCGCTGGGCGCACCTCCCTATGCATGGGAGGGAGGCGCCCCAAGCGCGGGCGCTGATCCTGAGGTCACGCCGCTGGAGGCGCCGCTCTCCTGGGGCCCAGAGTGGAGTAGCAGCTTCTTCTTCTTGGGGTTGGCCTTAGGAGGGTACTGCAGACCCGCGCTGTCAGGGTCTTCGATTGCTGCAGCTTGGAAGGCGCGCTCGAGGGAGCACGCCGCGTCTCTTTCTTTGCAATGGACTGTGATGATTCTGCCGCATCCCGACATCTTGAGGATGTTGTAGCCATGGTGGGTGACTGCCATGAATTTGGCTAGCGCCGGGTACCCGAGGATGGCATTGTACGACAGGCAGATGTGGGCGACATTGAAGTCGACAAGCTCGGTGTGTTAGTTGTCGCGCTGACCGAAGGTGACAGGGAGACGAACTTGCCCTATCGGGATTGTGGAGCCGTCAGTCAGTTCTGAGAAAAGCTTGGTGGGCTGGAGCTGATCGTATGGCACTTGAAGGCTATCGAACGTCTCGACGGACGGGACACTGAGCCCTGCACCGCCGTCGATGAGGGTCTTGGTGACTTGGACATTGCTAATGACGGGCGAACAGAGCATCGGGAGGATGCCAGCGGTTGCCGCACACTTGAGCTAGTCCGCCGAGCTAAAGGTGATAGCGTACTTGGACTATCTGAGCGGGCGCGTGGCCTCGAGCTTGGGGAGGGCTGCATTCACCTCACGAGAAAACTGCTTGAAGATACGCTGGGAGGCTGGGGCCTGAGCGCCACCCAAGATGCAGGCGATGGCGCGCGGCTCCTAAGAGCCCCTAGCCCCTTCGTACTGTTGGTGGTCGTCGTTCTTCCTTGGTGGCGGCACGGAGGGAGACTAGGGTTGCCCTGAGGACGGACCTCGCGAGGCTGGTCCTGCCAATGATCCTCGCGGGGCTGGTTGCGCCACTCCTGGCAGGGCCCGTGGTCGTACCAACGTCCTCCACCTTGTCCACCTCCTCGGCTGTATCCCTGGTCATTGCGCTTGGGGCCTCGACCGAAGCGCCCATCTCGAATGACCCTGAGCTCTTGACAATCGTTGGTGTTGTGGGTGCGCACGTTGTGGAAGGCGCAGAACGTACGGCTGCCCTTGGACGACTCGGGAAGATCTCGGCCGCGCTTGGTATCTGGGTCTTCCGCGAGTACATCCACCCCTTCGCGCTTCACGTCCATGACCTTGGCCTTCTTCTCCTCTGGATCCGCAGTAGGGAGCTCGAGGAGGGAGAGGCGCCCCTCCTCAGCTCTTGCACACATGGTTGCTATGTTGAACAGCTCCAAAGTCATGCACATCTCCTCATGGATGGCGAGCTCCTCCTTCATCTTGATGTCCTGGACGCCATCGGAAAATGCCGAGATTATGGCTTCATCCGTCACCTTGGGGATCTTGATACGCACGCTGTTGAAGCACTGGATGTACTTCTGCAGGGTTTCTCCTAGTTGTTGCTTGATGCGGCGCAGGTCACCCGCGACCGGGGGCGGTCGCGAGTGCCTTGGAAGTTAGCGATGAAGTGGTTGCGCATCTCTTCCTAGGAGGAAATCAAGCCCGGGGGCAGGTTCAGGAACCATGAGCGGGCGCCATCCTTGAGATGCATGGGAAACCAGTTCGCCATGACCTTTTCGTTGTCGCCGGCCGCCTCGATGCTCAGCTCGTAGAGCTGCAAGAAATCCACAGGATCGTGGGTGTCGTCGTAGCGAGCAGGTACATCCGGCTTGAACTTGTCCGGCCAGACGATGCTACGCAGCTCAGGAGTGAAGGCGTGGTAGCCTGCCGTGGCCATCGGGGCCCGCCGTGGAGGCGGAGCTTGAACTTGGCGTCCCTGCGCCGCCATGGCAAGTGGTGCATGGCCCTGCCGTAGCAAGTGATCCTGACGTGGCGGTGTTGGAAGCGGTGGAGCGTTTTCTTGCGGAGGAGGGGCCTCTTGGCAACTTCTTTCTTCGTGCGCGGGCACGCGCGCGGGGGATCACGCCGCGGGACCGCACATCTTGGGGCGAGGACGCCATCTTGACGTGGAGGAGACGGAGGCGCTCCATGAGCCGCACGCCTCGACACGAGGGCGCCATCTTGGTGAGGAGGGGGCGGAGGCGCTCCATGAGCCACATCGCCCGTAGCCGAGGGCGGGCGAGGCAGCGAAAGGGATGGTGCAGGAGAGCCCCCCGCAGCGCTGACAAGCTTGGTGATGCGGTCCAACCAGTCCTCGCAGAGGTCGTCGACCGGGCGGTAGCACAGGAGCTCGCGTGCCATGAGCAGCGCGGCCTGAGCGTCCGTGGGTGCGCCGCGAGCGTGAGACGATGAGCCGGCAGGAGTCAGCGACGGGGTGGCGGTGCGGCCGTCACGGTGCACGGAGGGGGTGCAGTGAAGAGACTTGCTGCTCGTTTGCCGCCGGGCCGGTGGCGGCGTTGGCGGCGGGTGACGGAGAATGACGGGGAATATATCAGTCATACATCTTTGAATATAGCAGTCATACATCTTTGAAAGGTAGCAGGTGCATTACATAAACCAAAAGGCATACGTCTATAAGCAAAGATACCGAAAGGGCAAGTAAAAGTGGTCTTTTCCTGATCCTCTTTTGACACAGGTATTAGAGAGAAACCAGAATAACCGTCTAGAAAGCAAAAATGTGTATGTTGGGATAATCTTTCTAGCATTTGATCAATAAAAGGTAAAGGGGATGGCTCTCTCCCTCCCCTCTCCTCCCTCCTCCTCCCTCCACCTGCTCTCCACCACCAGTGGCATTCTCTAGCCCCCTCATCCATCCATGGAAGGCCTGCTACATTGGGATTTTTCACCAGGCCTGGCCTTGGCAGATCAGGTGAGAAGAAAATTTAGATCAACAGTGCATTTCTCCCCCTCCCGAGATACCAAGGAGTTCTTTCTGGTGGTTTCTTTCTCCTCGGCCTCCTTCCCTCTTTCGGTGGAATCCGTTGGTATTGCTCTCCAATGTTGCCTTGGTGGTTTTTGCTCTGGTTACAATGTGGTTCAGCTCAACCTTCGATCCTTTCGTTTCTCTGTGGCAAATAACAAAGTGGGGCATTTTATCTACAAGCTCAAAGATCGTATTTCGCTGGATTTTATTTGCCACTTTCATCTTTTTAAGGGAAAGTATACCAGAGCTCATTTCTCCGATGCATGTTGGCATGCGGATGTTGAATTATCTGACATTTCGGCGCACCGACGTGTGGCTATCAGACCTAAGTTGGATTTTTTACATTCTACCAAGCCTGCCCATTCTAATGTTCTCAAGGCGATCACCTCGTCGGTTTTGGTACCGATCACCCAAATGGAATTCCAACAAGAATGATAACGACGCTTCCTCATCTTTAGCGTTGATCATACCAAATTCTCAATATGCGCAGAAGGATTCTCATGTTCAATTTGGGTCTTTTTCTCCAATTATCATAGAAAAGGTTTGTCTGGATTTCTGCGCTATTTCTTCAGACAATATTGATCACATCGCCTTAATGGAGCTATTCTTGTCTGAGGCATAATTGGAGGAAAAGCAATCACCCAATTGCATTATGCTAGGGGCCTTTTATTGCCCTTTGTATGCCCCATATCCACCCTTGCCGCGATGTTTTTGGAAATCCGCTCTCAAATATGCGCCCGCTCACACCTCGTGGCCACCTACTCTTCTTGCTAGACACAAAGCAGATTTGGCCCAAGCCTGTCGGATTTCGGGTTCCGGCAAAACCCTTGAGGTTCAAACACTGGGGTGCGCACGAAGATCTCCCCCTCTCTCTAGCTTGCGCACTCTATGATCTCACGGCCTAGCTCAACGAACCCAAAGCACAAGAGACACAAGAGTTTATACTGGTTCGGGCCACTGATGTGGTGTAATACCCTACTGTAGTGCGGTGTGGTGGATTGCCTCTTGGGATGAGGATGAATAGTTAGAAGGGAAGAACAGCCTCCTGAGGTGAGGTGTTCTTGTGCTTGGTGAGTTTATGTTGTATCGGATCCTTTCTTTCTAAGGTGGTGGCTAGTCCTATATATAGAGGCACGGGTCCTCTTCCCAAATATTAGGCGGGAAGGGATCTCACAACGGCCAGTTTGAAGGGGACAACTAGTACAAGCTATCCTGACAAAAGCAGTAGTCTTCGCCTGCCAAAGGCTCTGGTGGTGACGCCATATTGGGCTCCACGGTGACCTCCGTCCTGCTGTCCTGCTGGTCTTGGTCTTGTTGCACTGATATGGAAACCTTTGCCTGATGCCTCGGGACTCCTCGCATGTGCTTGACTCTTTAGCACCAAAGAGGAAACGAGGACACTGCGCGTGCTGGCGACCCCCTGGCGCCCGCCTGGCTCCAGTCGTCATGGCTTGCGTCATAGAAACCTTGCAAGGTGTCCCTTGCCTTCATCTCTCCGCCCCTCGCGAGCCAGCTTGGTGAGGTCGCTCCTGAGGTGGTCTTGCGTCGTCCCCCTCGCCAGGCTTAGCCCCTCGCGAGGGTCTTGAGTGTTCGCTGGTGAAGATGGATCGTAGGTAGGCAAGTCTGGGGACCCCCATTCCCAGGACGCCGACAAAGCCCATTATACGCGGAAGGAAATTATTGATTTTTCCACTAATTGGGCATCCCTTTGCCGTCGTTGCCTACAATGGGGCCACAACAAAATTTCCTGCCCGGCCATGCTTATTTGCATTAACTGCTCCATACCTGACCACAAGGCAATATAATGCCCCAGTATTGGTAAGTCCTCTCTAATTGATGAGCTTAATTTGGTGACCAAAAATCAGAGCGCTGAGGCTCGATCCCCTGTTCCTTCCATCCCTATGGCCCGCATACGTAAGAATAGCAGAGCCACCGTCCGATGCACTATATGTGCTTTCTATGGCCACATGGCCCGATCCTGTCGCAAGCGCCTCCGAGCCCGAAGATGGAAATGGATTCCTGAATCACATAAGCCTTCCTTTCCTACCCCTCACGCTCCGTCTCCCTCCTTGATTTCCCAAACGACGCACTCCTGCCCAGTCCCATCACCATTACTGCTCACTGGCCAAGCTCCACCGCCCTTGCAGTACCTGGCAATGGCGAACTATCCCCTGAATCCGGTGTTGTTCCTTCCGCCAGGGTTTATCGTCGAGCCAGGGCCGGCGAATCGTGTGGTTCGTAGAGTTTTGGTGGTCGGCCCAATCCCACCACTCAACCACGACTTCTTGGCCATCGCCGAGGCCAACGAGTACGTCCCTCTCCATCGCCGTGCCTCAGTCCGCAACGAAATCGTAGGTCTGCTCCATGCATCTCAGCTCTTTACTTCTGAAGTCAGTGATCATCCATTTGGCATTGGGCTTTTGTATTTGTGGATTCATTTATGCGCGACACGGCTGTGAACACCCCCATTGAGCTTGAGGATGAGGATCTTCTTATTACATTTGTTACACACAATGAAGCTCTGAATCGTCGCACCACTTCCTTTGGTCCTGACGTTTGGTTAATGTTCTTTGGCTTTCCATATGACTATCAGACCGACTATTATATTACCAAAGCTCTTGATGGGTATGGATCTCTTGTGTCTTGGTACAATCCTAGGCAGGACAGGCGTTATATGCTGATTAAAGCTCGTTTTCTCCGCCTGCGTCTGATCCCGAAGAGCTTCGTCATTTGGCAGCTTGGTGGAGCCAGAGACTGTTGAACAGTGCAAGTCACCATTCTTCGTAGCAATGATTGGAATGGGTTGCTTTCTGAAGTGCTGCCTGCTAGTGACGAACCCCCCCCCCACCTGATGAAAACCCGCATCCCCAGTTTGGGCCTGAGTTAACTACCGCGCAGCTCTACCAACATCATGTTCATAACTGGCTTGTTCAGAACGCTGCCCCTCCTGCTGGCCCCAATGCTGGTGTGGCCAACACTAGCAACAATGTTGGTGACAATGCTGCCTTGGGTGCTTGGCCACAGCCGCCAGCTCCTCCTTTGCCCCCACTCCCACCGCATTTGGTTAATTACCAAGCATGGCTGGTGCTCAAGGTCCGTTGTTCCAAGATGGCATAGTCCCTGAAAACAACCTTACTGATATCCCAACACAAGCCTGGAATGATTCCTTTACCACTTCTGATGAGGACAACAGTTCTGAAAATTCTTCTCTGATTATTATGCCACATCATTCCCTGCAGCCTGTGGATCCCCCAATGCCACATGACTCATTCTCAATTACTGTTGTTCTGCAACACCATGGCATTCAATTTGGCCTCTTTGCTCAAGGCACTGAACTTCTGTCTCTGCTGATTGCTGACCCAATTCCCAGGCAGCGGCTCAACACGTTCCTCTTTGATGCTCTCAGGCCAATGATTGCCACTATTGGGCCCTGGCGTGACACTTTTGGTATGAGAAACCAAGTGCTGAAATTTCTGTTCTGGTTTCTGATGATCACACAGTTATTCATTTTGAACAGCAGTCCCCTTCGTCAGTGGTCATTCAGGAGTTGCAGTCTGAAGTTCCTGCCCCTCCTAATTCCCTGATGGCTCAGCCGTCCGCTTCTGCTGTTGTGACAAGCTCACCTGGAGACTTGCAGTTTGAAGATTCTAAACCTTTAGCCTCCCCCCTCTGCCTGTCAATCACCTGAGTTCAGACACAACTCTGGTGCCGCACACTCTGGATTTTGGTCCCCCAGCATCACCTCTTCCTGCTGCACCCGCCTCCAACCTTCCACAAGATGGACTGAGCCTTGCCACTGTCAGCTTGGTTTATGTGTCGTCCGGGCCATTGGTGATACGCGACCGTCGCTCGAAGACCGTGGCACCCATTTCCACTGTTGAAGTTCGTCGCAGCACCAGGTCTAACAAGTACAACGGCTTTAGAGTTAACATGCCCACTGACAACCGTGTTGTCACTTCCAAGGTCAAGCCGAGGGTTGTACCGGCTGTGGGCTCCTCTTCATCCGTCAACGCTGAGCAGGTTTCTGGTGACATCCCTCCCCCAACTCCCATTTCTGCACTCCAAGACATCGGCATCAACAGGTGCCCCGTTCCAGCTGAAAAGTTAACTGAATAAGCACTCTTGGCTATGTCGTCTAGCGCAGCGATAGTGGTTGATGCACCTGCTGCCACCTCTTCTGCTCCAGGCGTTGAAGATGCTGGAGGCCATGGTACTCCCAACTCTGCTTAAATTACGTGCGATCTTATGCCTCTTTTGCGCTCTTGGAATGTCCTCTCGTGGAATATTCGAGGTCTTAACTCTGAACCTAAGCAGTTAGCGCTTCATAATGCTATCCTCTCTAGTGGTTGCGCAATTGTCTGTTTACAAGAAACCAAAAAAACCTCATCTGATCTTGCTTTCATCAAATCGTGTTGTCCCTGCCAATTTGATTGTTTTTCTTTTGTTCCCACTCGAGGCGCCTCTGGAGGTATTATTACGATTTGGAAGAGTTCAATGTTTACGGGTTCAGTTTTATTCTCGGAAAATTTTGCGCTAGTCGTCAGTTTTACCAGCACGCAATCTAAGCAAACTTGGACGTTAGCTAATATTTATGGGCCATGTACTGGAGATGATCATGTCACATATACAAATTGGCTATATGAACTGGATATACCAAACACACACGATTGGCTTTTGCTAGGTGATTTCAACTACATCCGTGCACCTAATAATCATAACAAACCTGGCGGTAGTGCTCATGACATGTTCACTTTCAATGATATTATCTGTGCACAAAACCTTATTGAGCTTCCAGTCAAAGGTCGCGCCTATACGTGGAGTAATATGCAGCTTGATCCGTTACTCGAGCAGTTGGATTGATTCTTCACGTCCCTGCATTGGACCAATGTTTACCCCAAAACCCTTGTCAAGCCGCTTGGTAAGCCTGTCTCTTACCACATTCCCTGCGTTGTCTCTACTGAAACCAACATACCACGTAGTAAATTTTTTAGATTCGAATCGTATTGGCTTTTGCACCCTGGATTCATGGATGTTGTACGTGCCTCTTGGAACAAAACGGTGCCCTCGACCAATGCGGCCACTGTGCTTTGTCATAAACTCAAAACGCTCAGACATACTCTCAAGATCTGGAGCAAGAGCATTTCTCGTTTGATGATCGCCATCGACAATTGTAATCAATCCTTGGCCCATCTTGATGAACTGGAAAACAAAATACCTCATACCATCCATGAAAGCAACTTTCGAAACATCCTCAAGAAACACCTTTTGAGGCTTTTTCAATATCAGAAACTTTACTAGAAGAAGAGTTGCACTATCCGCTGGGTTAAGTTCGGTGACGAAAACACGAAGTTCTTCCAGGTTGTTGCCATGGAACGATAACGTAATAACAACATTTCTTGCTTTCTTGATAACAAGGGTCACCAAGTGGAGGATCACACCAGCAAGGAGGCTCTCCTCTTTCAAACTCACAAAAATCGCTTGGGCTCTATATCACCTCCCGAGATGAAATTTGATCTACCTACTCTAATACAACGCTCCAACAATCTCGATCACCTAACAGAGCCCTCTGATCGAGCCCCTGAACCTGACGGGTTTTCTGGTGCATTCCTCAAGGCTTGTTGGCCTTTGATCAAGTCCGATTTCTATGCCTTGTGTTCCCAATTCCACGTTGGAGATCTTGACATAACGAGCATTAGTGATGGCCTTATCACTCTGATCCGAATGGTTCGATCGCCGGAGTCAGTTAATGATTACATACCAATAACATTACTCAATTGTTGCCTCAAGTTGATCACCAAACTCCTGGCAAATCGTTTGCAAAAGATCATCTTGCATCTGGTTCACCAAAACCAATACGGTTTTCTCAAAGGCAGGACCATTCAAGACTGACTGGCCTGGGCCTTCCAATATATCCATCAATGTCATGCATCCAAGAAGAAAATCATCTTGCTCAAATTGGACTTTGCCAAAGCTTTTGACACAATCGGCCATGATTCTATGATCAACATCATGCGTCACATGGGATTCAATGACAAATGGCTCAACTGGATTCGTTGCATTTTCTCTTCTGGATGATCATCAGTTCTGCTTAATGGTGTGCCGGGCCGCCAATTTCATTGCAAGAGTGGAGTGCGTCAGGGTGATCCCCTCTCCCCCCTGCTCTTTGTCCTCGCGGCTGACCTCCTTCAGGTTGCAATCAACAATGGATTTCGTCAAGGGATGATTGAACTGCCCTTTCCTTGCCCTGGCCAATTTGACTATCCGGTCATCCAATACGTAGATGACACAATCCTGGCTCTCCCCGCCTGCCCTCGTCAGGCTAAAATTGTCAAACAGATTCTTTCTGACTATGCGATGTCCATTGGCCTCAAGATCAACTTCAACAAGTCCACTCTTATTCCTATAAATCTTGATGGCGCATCAGCCAATGAGCTAGATAATATCTTTGGCTGCTCGACTGGCACCATGCCATTTACGTATCTTGGTCTCCCCATGGGCACTTCGAAACCCACTATGCAAGACCTTATGCCACTTGCCTGCAGTGCTGAACGACGACTCACTGCCATGATCTCCATGATGTCGTATGGGGGAAGCTTTCCTGGCTTAATGCGACCGTCACCTCCCTCCTCGTCTATGCCATGTGCACACTAAAGATACACCCCAAGTTCTTGAGATGCTGGATAAGATCCAACATCATTGCCTTTGGACTAAGAGGAATGATCAAGGAGAGAAATGCAACTCTTTAGATTCTTGGGACATGGTATGCAAACCTAAAAAGCATGGAGGCCTGGGAGTCATTAATCTGAGAATTTAAAATGAAGCATTACTCATGAAGTACTTGCATAAATTTTACAACAAGAAAGATGTCCCTTGGGTACACCTTCTTTGGGATACTTACTATGTGGGAAAAATCCCTCATGCTATGGATGCAGTGGGTTCATTCTGGTGGCGTGACCTGCTTAAACTCACACCACAATACCGCGGGACTTCACGTGTCTAGGTGGTAGACAACTGCCCTCGCATGGAAAGATATATGGCTGGACAACACTTGGGAGACCTCGCGTCCTTGGTCCTTTTCGTTTGCCCTGCATGAAGACGCGTCCGTCAAGGATTTCTTGGAGAGCACGTCACTGCATGAGCTCTTTCATATGCCCCTCTCTCCTGAAGCCCTTTTGGAAGTTCGTGAAATGCAATCTCTGGCTTCACACCTCCACCCCTCCACAAATTCCACTGACATCTGGCACAATGCTTTGGGGAAAACAGATTTCAAAGCTGCGGACTAGTACAAATTCTGTTTCAGACATGTCCAAAACCACCCGACCTTCAAACTGCTATGGCAATCCAAAAGCACCATGAAAATTAAAGTTTTTGGATGGTTATTACTTCATGACCGACTGAACACAAGGAACATGCTGAAGCACCATCATTACAATATTGGTGAGGTATTTGATTGCCTCCTCTGTGGGCAGAATATTGAAGAGACGGTTGACCACATGATCTTCACCTGCCCGTTCAGCCAATCTTGCTGGGAGAAACTTGATGTTACCTGGCCCGCTTTCAATTCGAGACTTGATCTGATCCATCAAGCAAATGAGGCTGGGAATAGACCTATCTTCATGGAAATCTTCCTCATGACGGCCTGGAGTTTGTGGAAAGAACGAAATAACAAACACTTTAGAGGGATCAACCCTAGTACTGCATCTTGGCTGACACGTTTCAAGGGAGATTTTAGCCTCCTTCAATACAGGGTGAAAGAGGCTCAGAAGACCACTATAACTACTTTTTGTGACTCCCTAGCCTAATCACACTTCCACGGTTTTTGGGTAGTGACTACTAGTGCAGTTCTCCACTTCAACACCCCCCCTTCTGTTGGGGGTGATGGAGGGACGTCATCTTGTAACAAATATGTAACACATGTAACTCTTTACATATGATATATATACACACACAGTAGGAGCCTCTCCTACTATCTTTCCATCAAAAAATAAAAGGTAAAGGGTAATGATCCTTTCTAGTAGCTTTATTTTATTTGCGGAAGTCAATTACCATTCTATAACCTATAACAATTCTTTGTGGGATCAATTCATCTTAATCATTAGGAACAACAGTAATACCTCCCTTCTTAGGGACACAATGGACATGACTTACCCACTGACTATCAGCAATAGGATAAATTATACCTTCCTCCAGAAGCTTTAGTATTTCATTTCTTACCACTTCTTTCATCTTAGGATTTAACCGTCATTGGTGATCAACAACCGGTTTAGCGTCTTTCTCCAATTTTATTTTGTGCTGGCATAGGGTGGGACTAATGCCCTTAAGATCATCAAGAGTATATCCAATAGCAGCACGGTGCTTCTTCAGAGTTTTCAATAATTTCTCTTCTTCCTGCTCTGAAAGGTTAGCACTAATAACAACAGGATATATCTTCTTTTCATCAAGATAAGCATATTTAAGAGTATCAGATAATGGTTTAAGCTCAAACATGGGATCACCCTTGGGTGGAGGAGGATCCCCTAGAATTTCAACCGGCAAGTTGTGTTTCAAAATAGGTCCCTATTTAAAGAATACTTCATCTATTTCCCTTCTTTCATTCATAAACATATCATTTTCATGGTCTAGCAAATATTGTTCTAAAGGATCATTAGGAGGCACGACAACATAATCAAGACCAATATTTCATCTTTACTAGGCAATTCTTTATCATGGGGTTGTCTACAAAAATTAAAATCATGAGTCATATCCCCTAAACCAACAACAACAATATCCTTTTTGCAGTCAATTTAGCATTAACAATATTCAAGAAGGGTCTACCAAACATAATGGGACAAAAGTTATCTTGTGGGGAAGCAAGAACAAGAAAATTAGTAGGATATTTAATTTTCCCACACAAAACTTCAACATCTCTAACAGTCCCAACTGGTGAAATAGTATCTCTATGGGCAAGCTTAATAGTAACATCAATATCTTCTATCTCAGCAGGTACAATATCTTGCATAATTTCTTTATATAAAGTATAAGGTATTGCACTGACACTAGCACCCATAACACATAAGCCATGATAACAGATCTCCTATTTTAACAGAAACAACAGGCATGCCAACAATAGGTCTATGTTTATTTTTAGTATCGGGTCTAGCAATTCTAGCAGTTTCATCACAGAAGTAAATAACATGCCCATCAATATTATCGACCAAGAGATCCTTAACCATAGCAATACGAGGTTCAACTTTAATTTGCTCAGAGGGTGTAGGTGTTCTAGCATTACTCTTACGGACCATAGTTGAATCTTTAGCATGATCCTTTGTTCTAACAAGGAACGGTGGTTTCTCAATATAAGCGGTAGGAACAATAGGATCAACATTATAAGTGATAGTCTTTTCTTCAACTTTAATAGGTTCAACTACTTTTAGTTCAATGGGAGGATGATATTTAAACCATTTCTCCTTAGGGAGATCACCATGAGTAGCAAATGATTCACAGAAGGAAGCTACTATCTCAGAGTCAAGTCCATATTTAGTGCTAAATTCACGAAAAGCATCGGTATCCATAAAAGATTTAACACAATCAAACTTAGGTGTTATACCTGACTCCATACCTTCGTCGAGTTCCCAATCTTCAGAGTTGCATTTAATTATTTCCAATAGATCCCATTTGAATTCAATAGTCTTCATCATAAAAGAACCAATACAAGAAGTATCGAGCATGGAGCGATTATTGAGAGAAAGTCGAGCATCTCGAGCATAAAAAATTTGAATGATAATTTCTCTTGAGAGCTCATGATTGGGGCATGAATATAACATTGACTTAAGCCTCCCCCAAGCTTGAGCGATACCTTCTCCTTTGCGAGGCCAAAAATTATATATATAATTATGATCATGATGAACCAGATGCATAGGATAAAACTTCTGTTGAAATTCCAATTTCAATCTGTTGTAGTTCCATGATCCAATATCATCACATAGCCTAAACCATGTCAATGCCTTTCCCGTCAAAGATAAAGGGGAGACCTTCTTCTTGATAACATCCTTGGGTATACCTGCATGCTTAAATAATCCACAAACTTCATCCACATAGATTAGGTGCATATCGGGATGTAATGTCCCATCTTCTGTAAAAGGGTTAGCTAGTAGTTTCTCTATCATACCCGAAGGAATTTCAAAGTGAACATTTTCAATAGGTTCAGTAGGTTGAGGAGAAACTCTTTGCTCTACTGGTCGGGGTGAAGATACCCCGAACAAGTCCCTCAAAGGATTATTTTCCATAGTAGCAGGTGACAGTAAATTTCAGCACACTATATAAATTTTTCCTTACCAAATTCCACCTACGAGAGGCGCTTCAATCCCGCGCAATGGCGCCAGAAAATATTCTTAATGACCCACAAGTATAGGGGATCTATCGTAGTCCCTTCGATAAGTAAGAGTGTCGAACCCAACAAGGAGCAGAAGGAAATGACAAGCAGTTTTTAGTAAGGTATTCTCTGCCAGCACTGAATTTATCGGTAACAGATAGTTTTATGATAAGGTAATTCGTAACGGTAACAAGTAACAAGAGTAAACAAGGTGCAGCAAGGTGGCCCAATCCTTTTTCAAGCAAAGGACAAGCCTGGACAATCTCTTATATAAAGGAAAGCGCTCCCGAGGACACATGGGGATTATCGTCAAGCTAGTTTTAATCATGCTCATATGATTCGTGTTCGTTACTTTGATAATTTGATATGTGGGTGGACCGGCGCTTGGGTACTTACCTTCCTTGGACAAACATCCCACTTATGATTAACCCCCCTCGCAAGCATCCGCAACTACGAAAGAAGAATTAAGGTAAACCTAACCATAGCATGAAACATATGGATCCAAATCAGCCCCTTACGAAGCAACGCATAAACTAGGGTTTAAGCTTCTGTCACTCTAGCAACCCATCATATACTTATTAATTCCCAATGTCTTCCCCTAGGCCCAAACAATGGTGAAGTGTCATGTAGTAGATGTTCACATAACACCACTAGAGGAAAGACAACATACATCTCATCAAAATATCGAACGAATACCAAATTCACATGACTACTTATAACAAGACTTCTCCCATGTCCTCAGGAACAAACGTAACTAATCACAAATCATATCCATGTTCATAATCAGAGGGGTATTAATGTGCATAAAGTATTTGAACATATAATCTTCCATCGAATAAACCAACTAGCATCAACTACAAGGAGTAATCAACACTACTAGTAACCCACAGGTACCAATCTGAGGTTCTGAGACAAAGATCGGATACAAGAGATGAACTCGGGTTTGAGAGGAGATGGTTCTGGTGAAGATGTTGATGGAGATTGACCCCCTCCCGATGAGAGGATCAATGGTGATGATGATGGTGACAATTTCCCCCTCCCGGAGGGATGCTTCCCAGGCAGAACAGCCCCGCCGGAGCCCTAGATTTGTTCCGCCAAGGTTCCTCCTCGAGACGGTGGCGCTTCATCCTGAAAGCTTCCTTCTGATTTTTTTCCAGGGCAAAAGACACCTTATACCAGAAGATGGGCAATCGGGGGGCTTCCAGGTGTCCCACGAGGCAGGGGGCGTGCCCAGGGGTAGGGCGCGCCCTCCACCCTCGTGGACAGTGGGTGGCCCCCCTCTGGTGCTTCCTTCGTCCAATATTTTTTAAATATTCCAAAACTGACTTCGTGGAGTTTCATGACTTTTGGAGTTGTGCAGAATAGATCTCTAATATTTTCTCCTTTTCCAGCCCAGAATTCCAGCTGTCGGCATTCTCCCTCTTCATGTAAACCTTGTAAAATAAGAGAGAAAAGGCATAAGTATTGTGACATAGTATGTAATAATAGCCCATAATGCAATAAATATCGATATAAAAGCATGATGCAAAATAGTCGTATCAATAATCCTCATATCATGGACCTAGTCCGCATCATTGCTACTATCATCTTTCAACTTATTTTTCTCTAGGAACATATCGAAAATAGGGGAGCTATATTGCGAGCTATTGACCTACAACATAGATTTGCAAATACTATCAGGACTAAGTTCATGATAAATTAAGTTCAATTAATCAAATTACTAATGAACTCCCACTTAAATCAACATCCCTCAAGTTGTCTAAGTGATACATGATCCATATCAACTAACCCATGTTTGATCATCAAGTGAGATGGGGTAGTCATCAATGGTGAACATCTCTATGTTGATCATATCTACTATATGACTCATGTTCGACCTTTCGGTCTCCAGTGTTCCGAGGCCATGTCTGTACATGCTAGGCTCGTCAAGTTTAACCCAAGTATTTTGCCTGTTTAAAACTGTCTTACACCCGTTGTATGTGAACGTAGAGTCTATCACACCCGCTCATCACGTGGTGTCTCAAAACGATGAACTGTAGCAATGGTGCGTACTCAGGGAGAACACTTTACCTTGAAATTTAGTGAAGGGGTCATCTTATAATGCTACAGCCATACTAAGCAAAATAAGATGCATAAAAGATGAACATCACATGCAATAAAAAATGTGACATGATATGGCCATCATCATCTTGTGCTTTTGATCTCCATCTCCAAAGCATCGTCATGATCTCCATCGTCACCGGCTCGACACCTTAATCTCCATCATAGCGTCGTGGTCGTCTCGCCAACTATTACTTCTACAACTATCGCTAACGCATAGTGATATAGTAAAGAAATTACATGGCTTTTGCATTTCATACAACAAAGAGACAACCATAAGGGTCCTGCCGGTTGTCAGATATCTTTCAAAACATGATCATCTCATACAATAAAATTTATCACATCATGTCTTGACCATATCACATCACAGCATGCCCTGCAAAAACAAGTTAGACGTCCTCTACTTTGTTGTTGCAAGTTTTACGTGGCTGCTACGGGCTTCTAGCAAGAACCGTTCTTACCTACGCATAAAACCACAACGGCCGCAGTTTGTTGTTTTAACCTTCTGCAAGGACCGGCCGCAGTCAAATTCGATTCAACTAAAGTAGGAGAAACAGACACCCGCCAGCCACCTTTATGCAAAACTAGTTGCATGTCAGTCGGTGGAACCTGTCTCATGTGTGTGGACATGTAAGGTTGGTCCAGGCCGCTTCATCCCACAATACCTCCAAATCAAAATAAGATGTTGGTGGTAAGTAGTGTGACTATCACCGCCCACAACCCTTTGTGTTCTACTCGTGCATATCATCTACGCATAGACCTGGTTGATGATGCCAATGTTGGGAAACGTTGCATGGAAAACAAAAAAAATCTACGCACATGTAATGATCTATCCATGGAGATGCATAGCAACAAGGGGGAGAGTGTGTCTATGTACCCTCGTAGACCATAAGCGGGAGCGTTTCACAACGCGGTTGATGTAGTCGAACTTTCTTCGCGATCCACCGATCGAGTACCAAACGTATGAGCACCTCCGAGTTCTGCACACGTTCAGCTCGGTGACGCCCCTCGCCTTCTTGATCCAGTAAGTTGTCGAAGTAGTAGATGAGTTCAATCAACACGACGGGGTGGTGACGGTGATGGTGATGTGATCCTTGCAAGTCTTCACCTAAGCACTACGAAGATATAACCATGGGAGTAAACAGTGGAGGGGGGCGCCACACACGGCTAACAATTGTCTGGGGTGTGCTAGGGGCGCCCCCCCACATATATATATATAGGTGGGAGGGAGAGGGGAGGAAGCCAAGGAGGCGCCCAAGTAGGCCGAATCCTACTTGGGGATTTCCTATGGCCGGTGCCCCCCCTTCCTTATCTGCCAGAGGGGGAAGGAAAGAGGAGGGAGGAGGGAAGGAAAGGGGAGGCTGAATCCCTCCCCTTTCCTTCTCCCTTCCCCTCTTTCCTTCTCCTCTGGTTGGGCCCATATGGGGGCGCACCAGCCCGTGGTGGCTGGTGTGTTTCCCCTCTTGGCCCATTAGGCCCATATCTTTTGTCGGGGGTGCCCGGAACTTCCGATGACTCGATAGGTACCCGGTACCCCCCGGAACACTTCCGGTGTCCGAATACCATCGTCCTATATATTAATCCTTACCTCTTGACCATTTCGAGACTCCTCGTCATGTCCGTGATCTCATCCGGGACTCTGAACAACATTCGATCACCAAATCACATAACTCATATAACACTATATCGTCATCGAATGTTAAGCGTGCGTACCCTACGTGTTCGAGAACTATGTAGACATGACCGAGACACCTCTCGGGTCAATAACCAATAGCGGAACCTGGATGCCCATATTGTCTCCTACATATTCTACAAAGATCTTTATTGGTCGAACCGTTATGACAACATACGTTATTCCCTTTGTCCATCGGTATGTTACTTGCCCGAGATTCGATCGTCGGTATCTTCATACCTAGTTCAATCTCATTACCGACAAGTCTCTTTACTCATTACATAATACATCACCTCGTGACTAACTTCTTAGTCATTTGCTTGCAAGCTTATGATGTGTATTATCGAGAGGGCCCGGAGATACCTCTGCGATACTCGGAGTGACAAATCCTAATCTCGATCTATGCCAACTCAACAAACACCTTCGGAGATACCTGTAGAGCATATTTATAATCACCCAGTTACGTTGTGATGTTTGATAGCACACAAGGCATTCCTCCGGTATCCGGGAGTTGCATAATCTCATAGTCGAAGGAATATGTATTTGACATGAAGAAAGCAATAGCAATAAAACTGAACGATTATAATGCTAAGCTAAGGGATGGGTCTTGTCCATCACATCATTCTCCTAATGATCTGATCCCCTTATCAAATGACAACTCATGTCCATGGTTAGGAAAGCTTAACCATCTTTGATCAACGAGCTAGTCAAGTATAGGCTCACTAGGGACATGGTGTTTGTTTATATATTCACACATGTATTTAGGTTTCCGATCAATACAATTCTAGCATGAATAACAAATCTTTATCATGAATAAGGAAATATAAAATAACAACATTATTATTGCCTCTAGGGCATATTTCCTTCATTATCACCATCTCTGGTTCACAAACAATAAATAATTATCGCATGTCCACAAAACTTGCACTCGGAGATTACTAAAAACATAATGAAAGATAATAAAACAAAGTGAACAATTGCTCATAAGAGAAAACTTTACATAGTAATACATATATTTCATGGCATACTTATGCAAGAAAATCAACTGCAGAACTTCAATAGATACAACCAAGTGCATATACTTTGTGACCTCTGCCAAAACAACATGGACAATGCACTACAAGGTGGCTTACCTCCTATCGTTGTCGTTGGTCCCACCGGCGTTGATGTCCCTGTACTCCACGGTTGTGCTCCTGCCTCTAATAAACATGCACAAGAACAAAACACTCGATACAGTGGGACGATCTGGCCGTCAAAGACGAGGAGGAGAGAAGCGCCCGCTTGCCCAGCGAGCCGTATTAACAATAATAGTTTAGGCACTGAACCATAATAGTTAGAAATAATCTAAGAGTTTAGACAATATTGGCAACAATGTGAACATGGAGAGGAAAACCTAGTAACCAAGATGCAAGGTGAATGACCGGTACTGAACCAGAACAATCAGCAAGAAGTGGAAAAAGCACATGCTCCTACCAGGACTCACCTTGAAATCGACACCTTGCGGTAAACGCTTGTCCCCAAAGGACTTATGCACATCCCCAATCTGTCTGCCCAAATCCGAGTTCTTAGACAAGCTAGAATCCCACACCATGTTCAAAACAAAAGGCCATTCATAAAGCTGAGAAGAATTCATAACGAGTAAGACGCAGATACCAGAGTAGCAGACGGGGTCAAATCTGATAGAAAAATATCCTAAAAAAATTTACATGCAAAAATACCACGGACCCGAACCAGACCCGAGTACATCAACCGCCTGCAGGGACTGCTTGATGTGGGTGACTGCTTCAAATACCTTGCCCAATTGAGACCTTGCACATCCAGCAGTGAACCTCGCCAAGCTTGAATCTCCTGGCCCGACAGATTGTTGGGTCACAGCACGCACGTCCGCATCGCGCCAATCCCATCCGCACTCGACACCATCATCTCAACCCGTGCTCT